>NC_133356.1:6146309-6446309 GCF_030506205.2 Paramisgurnus dabryanus
TTTAATTAAACGCTTGACGTTTCTTCAACTCTGTGGGAGAGTTACTGTAACATGTGGCTTCCCAGAAACCAGAGGTTTTGACCATAATCACAGCGTTAATTTTACAAAACAAAAATACAAACAGCGAGATAAACACAACTCTATTGACTATTTTTAAAAGGGGAGGTTTCAAAAATAATAATAAAAAAAAGCAAAAATAATAATAAAAAAGCAAAAATATAAAAATAAATTGTTTTTTTATTATCATGTGTACAGTATGTGACAGTAATAGCATATGTCCAAGTGGTGATGGTGATTCAGATAATAAATTATTAAGTCATTAAAAGTGTAAAATAAATTCGCATTTACAAAAAAACTAACATCTAGAACAGAAAATATATATATGTTTTTAAACTAATTATATTCTTAATTATATATGTGTTAAACTATTAATAAACTACAGCAAGGTCAATATTTCCAGTACGTTTTTGTTATGATCACTTTTATTTTAAAATTACCCGCGCCCGCGCGCACAACCCCCCCCTTGCAGGCCGGAAAAGAGTACATCATTCCGTGTTTTTGGACGACAGAAAGTGACATAAATTTGCAATAATTATTATACATTTATCATATAACAAAAAACAAACAGTGTTTATCACTTCACTACTAATAATAAAATAGGCCACCTGAAAAATACTGTAGTTTATTATAGAAAAAATGGTAGTAAACTGATCCATACATAGTAAATATAGTATACAACTTTATTTACTACATAGTATGTAACATGGTGTAGAAATTATAAGCTATACTACAGCAATTTAGTACAGTTTACTATACTAAAGGAGTGTAAATATGTAAGATGTGTAAAAATGCATATTTTTTATTTTACATTTACATCTAAATCCTTTGAAGTTCAATCAGATCGACACTAGAAATCGCTTGCTCGACTTCATGTGGCACCGCAAGAACTGACAGGCGAATGACGTCAAAGTTCCGCGAGAGCGATTTGAAAGCAGACTCTTCCATATGGTTTCTCGAATTGCTATCGCGGTACGTTGACGTATTTCTCTTGTCAGTTCTTTCGACCTCGAATGAAGTCGAACAAGCATATTCCCACCGGAATTTACCTCAACTTCCCCGCACGTAATTGACGAATTAACAACTGAAGTTTGTTGTGTAAGGTAAGAAAGTACTTATTCATATTTATGTTGGCATATGCGTATACAGACAGAGTAGCTAATAGTTAAATAATGATCCATGCACAAATCACGATATGAATACAACGTAGTCTGTTTTCTTTGCTGAGTTGATGTATTCCCTTTCGAAACAGGACGTTAAGACAAAGAAACAGACCTGGCAGGTTTCACTTCTGTTTGCTACTTATATTGGCAAGACATATTTAAAGTGAGCTAATTCTCATTTTAAACCAAGGAGCATTTTATTCGATTTATGACTGTGAGGCATTCATATTTTGGTCCGTTTTCTTGGGAAAGCAATGTAAATCTAGTTATATTTGTTAACTGCGATACTTGTGTATAGATGGTCTCAGAGGAAATAGACAAAACTGCTTTGTCAGGCCTACAACATTTAAGGTGCCCAAAACAACACAAGTATCCATTAACCCCATCATGTTCACTTATTAATTTTGTGAACTTACTGTCAATGTTTACACAGAGTTAAGTGATCACATCAAAATAATTAATTAAAAATAATTAGTCATGCTGACATTAATGTCTGCTGACTGTGTGACGGGTCTGGAAGAGTGGGTATGTTTATATTTAAATAACATTGTTAACTTTTCATTAGGCATGAAACAAAAGCATAATATCAAGAATAATGAGTGTAAGAGAGCATTACATTTAATCTGATAAAACTGAGCTGATTAAACCTTGAGAAACAATAAGAGTCTGTGAGTTTATGTGAACACTTTAAATTGCTATTGTTTGTTGTGTGCAAGGCCTGAAAACCAATCACTAAACTAAACTAAACTAAACTAAACTAAACTAAACTAAACTAAACTAAACTAAACTAAACTAAACTAAACTCTGATAAAGTGAAGTTTTAAGTTTGTTTGCAGGATCTCATCCCCTTCGCTGAAGGCCTTAAATCTTATTCCTCATTCGGCACTTTGGAACCGGTCTGTTAACATTTGACACATGCAGGAACCAGCAGTGTTTTGGCTCAAGTGTTTCGTTTTTGAATTTGAATTCAAACACAAAGAGATTTCACGGCTTTGGCAATAGCAGTGAATAGCGGAAGTCAAACCCCCATGACTTTCTTTCGTGAAACACAAAAGACGGTCTGGAGCATTTTGAACGTTTTTGCTACAATAAAAACATATAGTGAGCATGTCTGTCAAGCTAAAAATGACTAAAAGCACCACACAAGTAGTATACAAGCACCACATAATAGTATAATGACATTTGAAATAGGGCTACATAACAACTAATCGCAACTAATCATTTGAAGAATAAAGGTTTTCATTACATCATATATATGTGTGTGTATTTTGTATAATAATTATGTATTATTAATACAAACACATGTAGATTTTTTAAAAGAAAAATCATTTTTGAAAATATTTTAAGAAACAAATATGCGTAAATAATATTAAGTATTATAATTATATATAAATATTAACACATGCAAATATTTCTTAAATATACATGCATGTGTGTGCATTTATTTATACATATTTATTATTATACACGATACACATATATGATGTAAACAAAAACTTTTATTCTGCAAACGATTAGTTGCGATTAGTTGTTTTGCAGCCCTAGTTTGAAACTGTGCACTCTGCCATACAAGTATACTAGTTGTGTGATGCTGTATCTCTAAAATTGTATTTAGATTAGCATATGTTTGAGTATGCGGTGTGAAGATGCATCATGATAGGTTTGAAAATGCAATGATGCAAGAATAAAGCATAATTTTTTCCATTGATAAAAATGAAGGCCTGTTTATTTATTTTTTATGATCGCTGGAGTATAAGTGGTGTTTTATGTAGAATAAAAAAAAAATTATGGCCACGTGCTCCTGTCTGTGGGTTCAAACCCAGTGAACACACATGCACCATGTACACTGTAAAAAATATAAGTTGGACTAAAACTTAAAAAATGTGTTTAATTGGTAACACCTAAAAAAAATTGACTAATTAAAAGCTTACATTTTTTAGGTGTTATCAATTAAAGTAATTTTCAAAAGTTTTTCACTTATTGTCAGACAATTTAAGTTGATAAAACGTATGTTTTGGTAAGTGTTACCAATTGACGTAATGTTTTAAGTACAGTGTATATCCAAATTTCTCTTTTTACAGTGTATACCTTGTAAGTCACTTTGGATAAAAGCATCTGACAAATGCATAAATGTAAATGTGATTGTTCAGTAAAAAGTACACATTTTTTAGTCTAAAGTCTTTATAAGTAGACAAAAATGTAAAGTTAATTTGGTCTTAAACAAATATGAAAGTACGTAATTTAAATTTTTTGAGGCGCCAGTAAATAAAAGTCAAAATCACAAAGAATGCCTGATCATTTTTTAATTAAAATGCATTAAAAAACTACATCATTAACACACAATGAAGGAACAGAAGAGATATTTTCAGAGTCAAAATTACATATGGTGCGAATAGGACAATTTGTTCTGTACAGGAGTGTGTTGTGCTTTATCAATCTTTCAGCATATCAATGCATTGTAGCTCCTTTACAAAGATTCATTTATCACTGGGAACATTTGTTCTCCAATCGACAGTTAAGTGCAACACACAATAAAGATCAATATTTGATACAGTGGATAAATAGATACGCTACATTTGGTCCTGTTCATTTGGGCCAGCAAATATATTCGTTTAGCCCTTCATAGCGAATATAGGATAAACATCGATTTCGTTTAATTGCGTTGGTCTTTCAATCCATTAACACAAACTTTTTAAAGATTGTCATCAACTTTTATGAAAATAAGCCAGTTGCTATAGAAAGATAGATCTGTACCTTGCCACAGAGTAATTTTATGTACCCCTTAGTTTTTGTTACCCAGAAGTCATTGCAGCAGAGAAACGCCTCTTGCCTGTAATAGGTACCACCATCTTTCCCGTAGTCACTGGCTTTAGGCAATAATCATACGAGAGGGGCAATATACCCCCATAAAGACATCAAAGCGGCTATGAATCAAACTGAACACGGTCGCTTTTGCTCAGATAGCAGGCCTTAAGGTTGACCAATGATTGTGTAAAGAGATACCTCTCCCACATCATTTATCTTTCTATCTGTTTCCTTCACTCTTTTTGGGTTCTTTGCCCTTAGGTAACAGCAACAGGTGTGAGCTTGGGAAAAACCTATCGGTTATGTGCTGAAATATTCACTTACACCTGTTACGTGAATGTGTGTGTGTGTGTGTGTGTGTGTGTCATGGCCACTTTACTGCCCTTGTATGAGTGAGTGCATGGTTTTGTTATTCAAATAATCAAGGCTGATCTCCTTTCAAACGTGCCCAATTATTGTCTCCGATTTCAGTCATCCCAAGAACAAGGCAGGAAAAATAGACAGATAATGTAGGTGCTTAGAGCAACATATTTTTCACACTTGAGAGACGACGAATGACAACAGGTGATTGTCTGAATCTTTGGCTAGCACGGGTTGAGTTCACCTGAGGGTTTATATGATCTGGAACTCTATCCGGTACAGTATGAATGTTATACGGTGTGTGAATATCTCCATTATGTGGTTTACAAGAACATACATCCTATTAAATAAATGTTTTAGTGCATTAAGCTGCATTGGAAAACATAGACATTACATTAAAATTTGTTTTTGTATAATTTAGAAAGAATATATTACAGTAGCACAAATTCCAATTTTATATTAAAACAAAGATTAACAAAGAAATCGATAGAGATAGTAAAAAACAAATGCGAAATGTTCGTGACCCGGAAACAGGAACGTTATACACGTTGGCTCAAATAAATTAAAAAATACACAAACCGTAAAAAGTGAGTTCAAACAAACCACAGTAAGTCTGAAGAAACTGCAAGTCATTAAAAGCAATCAACACTGAGATAAAAATAATTACTCTAAAACTATTAAAATAAAATTAAAACAACAGACAAGTCCCCACAAGTTCAAAAGGCAAATTAATTGTTCATGATTTTGGCGCAAAGCAAAAAAAAAAAAAAAACGCCGGTCTGTCTCTGGATTCTAAAAAAGAGTTTTGTTTCAAACATTCAACAAAACAACAACTTACTGCTAGGGTGAATCTCACAAAAACTCGAAAAATAATCTATACATGGGAAAAGACAGTGAAGCCTGTTTTAAAGACCATAAAGAGTTTTAGCATTGCTTTATTGACTTCTCAAATTCTCAATAATCAGTTTAGACATTTTAGGGTTTTTTTTGTAACTGTAATACAGTATTGTTTTACTGCAGTACAGTATTGTAATAAGTTATAAATTCATCAGCATAAATAAGTATAATAATAGTAAAACAATGTATAAAATTTAAATAGGCTTCATTTTCTTATATAATTCTTATTTCTCTTGTTGGTTTTGAGGATAAGATTTCATAAGATTCACCCTAATATTCTTTCAATGACAAACATATTTTAGTTCATTGACCTACACATTTTACTATTTAAAGACTATTTCAGCCGTTTGGAAAGTACCTGACACCTTGGATGAAAGCTTTGTTTATCATCTGTGAATTTGTGCCGTATTTACACGTTTAAAGTTCCACACTCTGTCCTTTAATGCCGACACCACCAAAGTCCTGTGGCTTTTGTGAGTTTTTCCTATGTGCATGATAAATGGTCTTTGGAGCAAAGCACTTTGGGAATGACAGCTTTCAGGCAGATTTGAAGGCTGGATAAATTGGCTTGTTTCAGATGAAACACACACTGGGACAGACACATCCCCTTCATATTGGCTACACAAGCACCTACAGCTGTTTTCTTTGGTTTTATCAGTAACAAAAAACATAGCTGATATATTACTATGGGTTGTTTTTACTTTTAACATTTTTTTATGAAATTCTTTCTATATACACCTTGTTTCCCTGTGGTACTTGGTTCCTCCTTCCATTTCATTGGATCGATGGAGGTCCGTTTCTGTCCGGTCCACAGCAAATGTAGATCACAGGTCAGCTGTCCGTTTAATAGTCTTTGGCCATTCAATGTCTTTGGTTTAGAAGCGATAGACATGGCATATTAAAACAAACCCCCCCAAAACAATCAAACATGCAAGACTTGTAACCTTTGATCTGTTTCTATAATTTTTCCAGTTTTTTTACTCTCTCAGTAAGGCCTCCAGACCGACTCGTCTATGCGTGTCGACCCGCTCATCGCCGTGGGTGAATTGCTATGACTGCCGTCGGCGTCCACCCCGTCGCTTTGGTTACCAAGGCTGGCGTTGATCAGGCTGTTGTTCCCTCCTGCGGTTCCCCCGGCTCCGCCTGCCGCGGTGCACGACGTCAGCATGCGTGTGGGTGACCTTTCGCCCCCAGATCCTGTGCTGCCGGTGGGAACCATGGAGAACTGGTAAGAGCCGGATCCAGTGCCGTAGTACAGGTGATACGGTGAGGAGTTGGTCTGGAAGTGGGAATTCTGGTTCTGGTTGCCTGGATACGGAGGCGGCAAGTAGGTGTGGTAGCGGCTAGAGGTGGGCATGCTAGCCACGCTGAGACCTCCGATTCCAGTGCTGGATGGGTTGGCAGAGTAGGTGAAGGGACCCGGATAATGCATGTGTGAATCAGAGAAACGGGGAGCTGTTAATGGGGACAGCGATGGAAACGATGGTCTCTGTTGGAACAGATCTGTACCTAAACGAGATGGAGAGAGAACACATTGTGTCACTTTTACATCCACAATACAAAAACAACAGCAGAAAACAAGTTCTTTACATAATGACGTAGGTGTTTAATATTTAGAAAGGTATTTCCGCGTCACACAATGTTGCCAATGCTGCAAAATATTTGAGTCCCTGTGCAAAAGTTGACACAAAGCCAGGGCTTGGGTGCTAAGTTGGTTGCTAGGGTGTTTTCGGGCATGGCTAAAGGGTTGTTGGCTTGTAATAGGTGGTTTCTAGTAGCTTGCTAGTTGGTTTTGGTTGGATAACAAAATGTAATTCAATGTCATAAGGTTTTTTTCATCCAGCATAAAAAGCCTGCTTGCTTTGAAAAGTGAAGCACACCTGTCACACACAAATTTACAGCTATCATTCATATCTGTTACACAAACAGTTTGTGATGAGTTATGTGCTGTGTTTCTGAACTTGAAATATTGAAGCTTGTCTTAGCAAACACCGTTTATTAGCCTAGAGCAAAGACTTGTGACACAAAGCAAAGTACAAGTTAATGAGTTTAACAGGTGTATCGCAACTTTCGTGCACAGTATAAGTGAGTGTCCGTGTATATTCTATATATTTGACATAAAACTTTACTATTATTATTCATTTTAAAAATTAAGATCCAGTTTCTCCCGACGCAGATTAAGCCCTGATGACGAATTGTAATTGGAATCAACATAAGTGTTAAACAATAATCTGTAAACCCCACAAAAACACTGCTGTGCATCGCCACCTAGTGTAATATGCGAGCACCACATGGTCACAGACAGTAATAAATATGATTCTGTAGCTTAGGTACAGTGTAAAAACATAGTAAGTATGCATAATCTCAGTTTGCCAACAGTATGAGGAAGAGAATGAGGAACGCTGGCAGCCTCTGATGTCTAGAGTTTTATTTGAATAACTTGAGTTTCATATCCCGTGCGTCAGCATCATGATGCAGTTTTATGCACGAAACGAGAACAGGTGTAAGGAGACATCTGTCCACCTGCGCACGCTCACACAAACCAGTCCCTGGTCGGTTTTTGGCCAGTTTACTCTGTTCTCTGGCTTTATGTTTTTGCTTACTGCCCACATATGAGCAGTGGCTGCTGGGATAGTGGAGCAGGCTTTGGCATGCCAGCGCCTGAGGGTGGAGAATGCCGGCTGTGCGTGCCACTAACTTGTTGAAATGTCTTCCCCACGTTTGTCTGGGGCACTGGGTCCGTTTGCAAACAGGAACAGAGAAAGGAAAACATACAGTCCTATTTGAATTTATTCAGTTTTATTTATTCATCTGTCTGTCTTTCTTTCTTTCTTTCTTTCTTTCTCTGTTTTGTGTCCTTGTCTCATTCTCTCTTTTTCTCACTGTCTCTCTCGTGCTATTTCTCTTTCCCCTTTTGGAAAAATGTTAAGCTGAATTTGAGATCTGCTTCTGCTTGATAAATCAGATATATGTGAAGTGTAAACTGTTAAAGCAGTTTTTCGTGACCTAATTTTTCAAACTTTATTCTGTATGTAAGGTTGCTTTAGAGCATAAATTGTAAAGCTCAATGCCAAATATATTTTCTTTAACATAATTTGCTTTTTAAGAACTACAGAGAACGGCCGGTTTGGACTACAGCCCTCTACTTCCCGGATATATTAAGTCAGTATAATAGTTTTTGACTAACCTCCGCCCACAGGAATATGCCAGTCGCCAGCTAATCTAAGCTGCTGTCGAATCACAACACACATAAACTAGCTATACAATCAGAACTCGTTACGTATTTATTAAAGAGGGAGTTCACAGGACAAGGAAGACATCAGCCCGTTTTTAGGACAGGAAAAACAGCTGTATAGGGATAAGTAAATTGTTTGAAAAATAGTGCATTTTCCCTCCACAAAACATGAACACATGTTATATTGCGCATTGTAAACACAATCAAAGCTTCGAAAACACAGGAAAACGTCTCGGTTACGTATGTAACCCTCGTTCCCTGAAGGAGGGAACGGAGACGTCACGTCGTGACCGACGAATTGGGAACTCGCTTAGAGAGACCAATCTGCTTCGAATACTACTAAAACGCCAATGAACTTGGCATTGAGATATTTGCATAATGCTGGCGCCGCCCCGCCAGGTGCGTATATAAGCAGCAGGTGCAAATGAGGAAATTAGCTTCTTTTTCGCTGAGAAAGCCGGAAAGTGTGACCGGCCGTAACAGCAGGTGGCAGCACCTGTGGCGACGGGACGTGACGTCTCCGTTCCCTCCTTCAGGGAACGAGGGTTACATACGTAACCGAGACGTTCCCTTTCAGTCGGTCACTACGACGTCACGTCGTGACCGACGAATTGGGAATCCCTACCAAAACGCCACTAGGGGCTGACCTCTTCCAGTGTCTGCGTAAAGCCCTCCGGTTCCACTTAAGGATAAGGAGAATTAGGTTTTAAGGCAGAAGGCCGGGCACTAGATGTTCCTTTAACCCCACAGTAGTGCCAGCGACTGGGAAGCGCCCTATCTGAGCGGTATAGGGACGCTGCGGAAGCCACCGCCCCGTTAAGGGCTATTGGTGGGCGAAAGTCAACCGTAGTTGAGGTATAAATGACAGCCGTGGCTGTGTAAGCAAAGCAGTGCTCTGCTAAGGGAAACGTGGGCTAGTAGGATTAACCCCACGGAAAAATACTCACAATGGAACCCGGTGGGACACAATGTGGAGCCCGAGCCAACACGTAGGTTCGCGAGGATGCAGCTAGTGAAGGCTGACAGCCAATGCTCCGCAACAAAGGCTGCCAAGGCAGCGGAGGAAGAACAATTCAAACCATTACGCATTTTTGTTCTGAAGGCCTTCCATACTGACACAATTTATGAATCATCAGTTGGAGGCTGCAAGCCGACCTGTGAGACTGTTCTCCGTGCTCCCCCTGGTGAGGAAAGAACACGAGAGGATACAGGCTCAATACGAACACTGTAAAATCTAATGAACGTATTAGGTGTCGCCCAACCAGCAGCTCTACAGATGTCTGTTAGCGAGGAACCACGAGCTAGAGCCCAAGATGAGGCAACGCTCCGTGTGGAGTGCGCTCTCAAATTAAAGGGGCAAGGAATACCCTGAAGATTATAAGCCAGGGCGATAGTATCAACTATCCAATGAGACATCCTCTGCTTAGTGACAGCTTTCCCTTTCTGCTGGCCACCATAACAAACAAAGAGCTGGTCTGAGGTCCTGAGGCTTTGCGTGCGATCCACGTAGAGGCGCAGTGCGCGTACGGGGCACAACAAAGCCATGGTTGGGTCTGCGTCCTCCGGGGGCAGCGCTTGCAAGCTCACCACCTGGTCTCTGAAAGGAGTGGTGGGAACTTTGGGCACGTAGCCTGGTCTGGGCCTCAATGTTACACTCGAGGCAGCAGGACCAAACTGAAGGCACGAGTCGTCAACAGAGAATGCATGTAAATCCCCTACTCTCTTCACTGAGGCCAATGCTAGCAGGGTCAGAGCTTTCATTGATAAAAGCTTCAGACTCGCAGACTGCAAAGGCTCGAACGGGGGGGCCTGAAGGGCTTTCAGCACCATGGACAGGTCCCAGGGAGGAATAGAAGGAGGGCGCGAGGGGTTTAGCCTGCGAGCGCCTCTTAGAAATCTAACAACCAAATCATGCTGGCCAACTGTTCTGCCGTTAATAAGTGAGTGATGAGCAGAAATAGCGGCGATATCAACTTTAATGGTGGAGGGTGACAGCCTACCGTCTAACCTATGTTGAAGATATAAAAGCACGGTGTTAATAGGGCATTCTCTGGGGTCCTCGCGTTGCGAAGAGCACCAGGTGACGAAAAGGTTCCATTTAAACGCGTAAGCCCGTCTCGTAGACGGAGCTCGTGCCGCGTTGATTGTGTTAGATACCGTTTGTGGTAAATCACCTAAACCTTGCGCGCGCTCAACGACCATACATGGAGATCCCACAGGTCGGGGCGCGGGTGCCATAATGTGCCCCCTCCTTGAGAAAGAAGGTCCTTCCTCAGGGGAATCCGCCAGGGAGGGGCTGTCGCGAGGAGCATTAGCTCTGGAAACCAATTCTTGCTCGTCCAATATGGGGCGATCAGTAAAAGGCTCTCCTCGTCCTGCCTGACCTTGCACAGAGTCTGTGCGATTAAGCTCACTGGGGGGAATGCGTATTTGCGCATCCCCCGAGGCCAGCTGTGTGCCAATGCGTCCACGCCGAGGCTGCCCTCGGTTAGTGAATAAAACAGGCGACAGTGGGTATCGTCCGGCGACGCAAACAGATCTATCTGCGCACGACCGAACTTCTTCCAAATTAGCTGGACCGTCTGGGGGTGGAGTCGCCATTCGCCGGGGCGCGCAGCTCGAGAAAGCGCGTCCGCTGCTGTATTGAGCGAGCCCGGAATGTGAATGGCACGAAGGGACCTCAGATGCTTCTGACTCCAAAGGAGGAGATGACGAGCGAGATGCGACAGGTGACGGGAGCGCAAACCGCCTTGACGGTTGATATACGCAACGGTCGCAGTGTTGTCGGTGCGTACTAGTACATCCTTCCCTCGCAGCTCCGTAGCGAAGCGTACGAGTCCCAGATATACTGCCCACAACTCTCGGCAATTGATATGCCAGTGCAACTGGGGTGCTGTCCACACCCCTGAAGCTGTAAGCCCGTCGTACGTGGCACCCCAGCCCGTGTCGGACGCATCTGTGTGTACAACAGCATGCTGAGCGATCTGTCTCATGGACACACCGGACCTGAGAAACGCGGGGTCCGACCACGGGGGGAATGTTAGGCGACACGCAGGTGTAATGGTTACACGATGGATGCCGGCGCGCCACGCTCTCCTCGGGACTCGATCGTGAAGCCAACGCTGAAGCGGTCTCATATGGAGCAGTCCGAGCGGTGTCACGGCCGCTGCTGCAGCCATATGCCCCAGGAGCTTCTGAAATTGTTTCAGCGGGACCGCATTCTTCCCTCGGAATGAACCGAGGCAAGTCAGAATTGACTGGACGCGCTCTTCTGTCAAACGCGCCGATAAATCGATCGAGTCCAGTTCCATCCCGAGAAAAGAGATCCTCTGCGTGGGGCAGAGTTTGCTCTTTTCCCAGTTGACCCGAAGACCCAAACGGGCGAGATGCCGAAGCGTTAAATCTCTGTGCTCGCACATCGTCCGTCGAGAATGCGCTATTATAAGCCAATCGTCGAGGTAAGCCAATATGCGAACGCCGCTCTCTCTGAGGGGTTTTAACGCCGCCTCCACTACTTTCGTGAACACACGGGGAGAGAGGGATAGCCCGAACGGTAAAACTTTGTACTGGTATGCCCGTCCCTCGAACGCAAACCGGAGAAACGGTCTGTGACGAGGGATTATGGACACATGAAAGTACGCGTCTTTCAGGTCTATTGCCGCAAACCAATCTTGGGGGCGAATTGAATTGAATATTTGCTTCGGTGTTATCATTCTGAAGGACCTCTTCTGCAGAGATTTGTTCAGAACGCGCAAATCCAAGATCGGTCGCAACCCACCGCCTTTTTTGGGTACTATAAAATACGGGCTGTAGAAGCCCGATCTCATCTCGGTTGGAGGGACCGGCTCGATCGCGTCCTTCGCCAACAGGACTTCGACCTCTGCACGCAGTACGTGTGCATCGGACGCTTTCACCGTGGTGAAACGAATGCCCGAGAATTTGGGTGTGTGCCGGATGAATTGAATTTCGTAACCGAGGCGAACAGTGCGTAAAACCCAACGAGACGGGCTGGGAAGCTGAAGCCACGCCCCCAGGGACCGTACGAGGGGAATTAACGGCACTGTCGGGGTACCCGCGGTGGGGCGGCTGAGCGGGACAGGTGGTACTGCCGGTACGTCTGCTGGGACAGCATAAGTATCTACAGTATGTGTGTGTGTGACACTGACCTGAGCCCGCTGAGGGTGACGGTCGTCTGGTCTCCTCAGCGGAGAGCACAGACTCCGAGGAGGGTGCTGGTGGTCCCGTCTCCTCAGCGGAGAGCTGGAACTCCTCAGAACACCCGCTGGCGATAGAGGAGAGGGAGGAAGAGCATATGAATGCCCGCTCACATCTCTCTCGATCCTCTGAAGACCTGGAGAAGGAATAGGAATGCACTCTTTTTGTGGTTTTGTGGGTGCCGGCTGAGAAGCCGGCGGAACAGAAACAAAAGGAAACCAAAGATTCTCCACCCGGCCCTCTACCGGTGGAGGGAGCGATGCCATCACCGTCTCCCGTAGAGTGATCCCATCCCAATCCAGGTCGCCCGTCTCAGGGCCGCTTCGTCTTCCGTTTACCACGGGAAGCGGGTGGGGCGGGCGGGGCGGGCTGTCGACGGCTGTTCCCCCTCCGTGGCCTGGAAGATGTTCTAGTGGGGGGGGCGGAGGCAGCCGCCGCAGGGCGCCCTCGGCGAGGAGCAGACGGGCCCGCCGGCGCTGGAGGGCGAGATGCAGGTCGCTTGCGCCGGGGCATGATCTGTGCGATCGCCTCTGTCTGCTTCTGGGCGGCGGAGAACTGCTGGGCAAAAGACTCCACCGACTCACCGAAGAGGCCAGCCTGTGACACTGGAGCGTCCAAAAACTTGTTCTTGTCCGCTTCCGACATGTCAGCCAGACATAGCCATAAGTGGCGTTCCTGGACCACCATCGTGGACATGGCACGACCAATCGCCTGCGCTGTCACCTTCGTAGCGCGAAGAGCCAGGTCAGTGGCAGCCCGGAGCTCCGAAAGGACAGGCGAGTCGTGTCCTCCCTCGTGCAGATCCCTCAAGGCTTTGGCTTGGTGAACCTGCAGCAACGCCATTGCGTGCAGGGCTGAGGCCGCCTCTCCACATGCCTGGTGGGCAGCGCCCGTTAAACCGGAGGACTGTCTGCAGGCACGAGAGGGGAGGGTTGGGCGGTCCTTCCAAGAGGGAGCGTGGGCCGGACACAGTTGCATCGCGACCGCACGCTCCACGGGAGGGATCCCCGTGTAACCCTTAGCGGCTCCGCTGGTGAGGGAGGTGAGGGGGGAGGGCTGAAACGGCCGTAATCTCATGGAAAACGGCGACTTCCAGGTTCTAGTCAGCTCCTCGTGCACCTCGGGGAAGAAAGGCACCGGTGGAGAGGGTTGTGAAACCCGGGCAGCTCCAAAGAACCAATCATCCAGGCGGGACGGTTCGGGCTGAGGGGGGGGAACCCACTCTAACCCTACGGTCTCCGCCGCTCGAGCGAGCACGGCCACCATCTCTGGATCGAACTCCGGCGTCCCAACCCGACCAGAGGGAGGAAGGGCGTCGGGGTCCACGTCAGGGGGAGGAGGCCCACCCTCGGATGCTGCGGCGTCGGTGGACCCGGAGGGCGGCACGATGGATTCTAGAGACATCGTAGAACACGACGCTGAAGTCTCCATCGGCACATCAACCGGCTGTGGATGAGGAGGCTGAGAGCCTGAGGACGAATCCCCCGCTCGGCTCAGCACAGTGATGCGCAGGTCGTCTTTTGAGAGCTTCACAGCCGCACCGTGGCGGCGTTCAGCACTCGCATGACGAGGGTTGCGTTTTTCCCGGAGGAAAGACAACCGTCTGCGCAAATCCACAAGGGACATGTTCTCGCAGTGAGAACACTTACCCCCAGCGAACGCTGCCTCTGCGTGCTCGATGCCCAAACACGAAAGACAACGCTCGTGACCGTCCTTCGGACCCATGTATTTGCCGCACCCAAGATCGCACGGACGAAAAGCCATCCTGAAAAGGACGCTGATGTCCGGATATACGAGAGAGTGGCTGCCTTTAACAAGGCACAAAGCTCTCTCGTATCACTCTTTTAGGGAAATTCACTCAGATGCTTAGTTGATGAGCGCACAGGAAGGCAACGCACACACAAAACTCAAAACAAAATAAAGATGTAGAGTCGTGGAATTAAGCGAAGCGTCCGCTGTGGTACTGCTAGTCCAACCAACTTCAGCAATCGAATCCCACCAGAGTAGAGTAGCTTCTCAGTAGCAGATACTGCCGGCTTTCGAAGCGATAAAAAGCTAATTTCCTCATTTGCACCTGCTGCTTATATACGCACCTGGCGGGGCGGCGCCAGCATTATGCAAATATCTCAATGCCAAGTTCATTGGCGTTTTAGTAGTATTCGAAGCAGATTGGTCTCTCTAAGCGAGTTCCCAATTCGTCGGTCACGACGTGACGTCGTAGTGACCGACTGAAAGGGAACAGGACCTTAAACACACATACACTCACTGGCTCCCTCTAGGGTCTAATGAAAAAGTAACAATGTCTCTTAAAATTTACTGTGTTTGCTATGTTTATGTGTCTAACTACCTCACACATGATTCACATTAGTCTCTCTACAAACTCTGTCAAAACAAAGACAAAAGAGCAAGGAAGTGGAGGGAGAGATAGATAGAGAGAGAGAGAGAGAGAGATCCCTTGTGTACACATAAGGGTCTTTGTCAAATAAATATTTGTTGTTAATTTTATTTTTTGTTGAAATTTATATGCTTTTACAGTCTGTGCACTGTAAAAAATGCAGCTTTTTTGTCAAATCAAAATAATTGGTTAAGTTAAAGTAACATAAATATTAGGGCTGTCAAAAGATTAATCGCAATTAATTGCATACAGAATAAAAGTTAGTTTTTGCATAATATATGTGTGTACAATGTAATTATTTTGTATATATAAATACTAGTGATGCACCGATGTATCGGCCGCCGATATTAATCGGCCGATTTTTGATGAATTTGAAACCATCGGCATATCGGCAATAGCACGAGAAAGGCCGATACCGATTGTTTATTAATTAACTGCATAAAGAAATTCATTATATGTAAAAAATGGTTAATGTTGTTAATAAAATAAATGCTGAATAGCTAAAACCACCTTTGAAGGTTGTCATGCTGTCTTATTATATTTGTTTAAGCTTAATTTTTTGTTTTAGCTTAATTAATTAAAATAATTTGATGCAGAAATAAACTAGCTAATAGACCAATATAGTATTGTATACAAATGTTTAATATCGGTATCGGCATCGGTATCGGCCAGAAGTTGTCTGTTTAAATCGGTATCGGCCCAAAAAATACTATCGGTGCATCCCTAATAAATACACACACATGCATGTATGCATAAAAAAACATTTAAATGTATATGGGTATTCATTTAGATCTTGATATATTTTATTATATATAAATAATAAAATATATATATACAAAAATATTTTTTTCAATTTATACATGTATGTGTGTATTGGTATATACATAATAATTACACATAACACACACACACACACACATATATTATGCAAAAAGAAACTTTTATTTTGTATGCAATTAATCGCTATTAATCTTTTGACAGCTCTAATACAGATATAAGGTAAACAATTTCAACTTGAATTTAAAAATTGTCACATTTTTTTAAAACTTAAACGTAACTGATTTGCGAAACCAAAAATTGACTTGCTTTTTTCTTATAAAACGTCTTTTTTCGGAGAATTAACATAATTTACATGTATGCATTTATCACAGGCTTTTATCCAAATCAACTCACAATACATTCAGCCTATACATTTTCATCAGTAGGCTATGTTTCCTGGGATTAAACCCATAATCTCTTGCACTGCTAACACAATACGTGCTGAGCTAAATGAGCTCTCTTCCATATTTTCTGTATTAGTTTCTTTAACCCTATAATTTGCTGACATTTTTATTTTCCAAGCATTAAAAATAATCATGGCTATAACCAAATTAGGTATATTGGAGTAACAGTTTAATATAATCTGGTTATTGTGGAAGAATTTGAAACTCGTTGTCTATAGACCTATAGATAAATTACAGATGACAATAAAATGATGTTTTGGTCTGTCGTATTGTAGTCTCGCCACAGCGAGCAGTTCAGTTTGGCAAGATCCACTAGCCTACAGTCAAGCGTGTAACCCAGTTCACTACAGAGGTTTGCCTCATTTGACTACTTGTAGAAAGTGATTTTGTTTGTTAACAGACGAGCAAGCAGTAGCTAGTAAGCTGGAATTGTGCATGTTTGTGTCTGGGATCAGGGCCCTAGTAAGGATGCAAATCTTTGCCCTCACCTGTAAAATGGCAAAGCAAAGATAGATGGATTACACCTGGACCAGGGAAATGATGTGGCCAAGAGAGAAAGAGCGAGAGCGAGAAAGAAGCATAAGAAAAATATAAAATAAAAACTCTATATAATCAAATCAAAAATCAAAAAAGTATATACTATGGAAATTAAAAATAACATTCATGTAATGAATGTTTAATTGAATGGCTGATTTGCTTTTTTGCTCCAGGTTAGATTTTCTACGGTGTGGTTTTACGCATGACTGGCGATATGAACCCACAAGAACCAACCAAACAATAACTACAGATAAACGCCATTAACTGCACTACTGCACATCCAGTGACCCCAAAACTATTAGGACACCTAAACCACACTTAACATGTATGAATTTTGTTGCATTAAATAACACACAAATCACACCAAGATGCATTGAAGCATCAGATCTAGAAAGCATTCAATGATTTTTTTAAATAAACATTACCTCAAAGGAGAGTTGTATAAATCATTAGATGTGCAGAGACAGGACGTTGATGAATGCTTACTAAAGGTTATGTTGTTCAGACGGGTGGGAGAACCTGAGACGCACGCAAACATGTAAACTTTGTGTGTTTACGTTAGAGCTGTAGTCCATAAGACAACACAGCACGTCGCATGCAAACCAACTCATTTCTGTGATCTTAGACATACACTGTCACCATCAGGACGGCTCGGATTACCATTCACAAACATCTGTTACTGTACACGAAGTTGATAAAAAAATCAGGTTATTCATTTGGCACCAGAATAGACTATTGGACTGTTTGTGTGAGGAATTTTGACCTTACTGACTCTAAAATCAATTTGTTGAAGCAATTGCATTGTTATTGATCTAAAAACGACAATGAACTGAATCAATACACTGTAAGTCTCTTGATCTTTCTGAAGCGTTTATTATGAAATAATACTGTTGGATATAATTACCGCCACAGGGCTTTTTGATCGCTTTAGCTCAGGGTGGTGAGTCAACATTGCGCTCACACGCATGTCTGCAGCGGGGAACACATGGCTGTCTGATCCCGATCCCAAAGGAGAGAAAATCACAAATGAGATCTCTTTAATACCTATGGTTTTGTTTTGCCTAGACGGTGATGAGATTACATAGAGAGCGAATGGAGACGTTTCTTCTAAAGGAGATTTTTTTAGTTAACGCTCAGTTATCACACATTTTCTCTACCCCCTGTTTTCATGTAGCTCAGGGGGTTTTCACAGTTTTTGTCAGTCAAATCCCCTTGACTTAAATTATGTACATGAATTAAGCCTACTACCTGAGTTTTCAAATTTAATAGCTCAATTGCAACATTTATTTATTTTTCATTCGTCTTAAAGTTTTTTCTGTAGCATTTTACATTGTTATTGTTATTTTTACCTGTTATTGGACATTTATCTGGTAATTTTCTTTTAAAGGTACATAAAAAACATATCTGTCCATTATGCATGATTTCTCAGTTTTTAGATGTAGTGTAATCATAACATGACATGCATTGAACAAACAAAAATATATATTTTTAGTAGTACATTAGTTTGTTTTAAGTGTTTTATTTATATGTTTTTATATAAAAAAAGTATGATTCTACTATAATTAATAACTTTTTCATAAACTCACTCCCCCCTGCAATTCCCTGGTGAGCCACAAGGGGCGTGCAAACCCCACACTGTAAAAAAATATGCAGCATTTTTGTCAAATGAACATATACAGTATTTTTGTTACTTTAACTTAAAAAATGAAGTAAAACAATTTCAACTTGATTTTATAAGTTATGTCAACTTTTCACCTGCCAAAACTTAAAATAGTATGTTGTTTTAACTTCA
Source organism: Paramisgurnus dabryanus (assembly GCF_030506205.2). Classification (NCBI taxonomy): domain Eukaryota; kingdom Metazoa; phylum Chordata; class Actinopteri; order Cypriniformes; family Cobitidae; genus Paramisgurnus; species Paramisgurnus dabryanus. The sequence goes on from NC_133356.1 coordinate 6,164,989, forward strand.
TGCAGCATTTTTTTTTACAGTGCAGTTTGGGAAACCCTGCTGTATCTAAATTGGTAGAGAATTGTGTTAGCAACGCAAAGGTTATGGTTTTCATCCCAGGAACACACATACTAATAAAATGTCTATATTTTAAGTTGCATTGGATGAACGTGTCTGCCAAATACGCAAATGTAAATGCAGCAGTGTTTCTGGTTGCAAATGTTGTTTGCTTACTATATGAGTCAAGACACACTGCGATGTGATTCACTCCCATTAATAACCAAACTGAACCGGATTAAGCACTCTTAACAGAAGAGGTGTGACGTGCATTTATCTGCAGTGCGTATGTGGTTTTAACACATCAATAGAGAAGTATTGATAAGGATGTCATCTGCTGTTTTGAAATATGTCTATTAGAGGTGATAAATCTGATAAAGTGCAATTAACTTGAATGTCCCACAGGCCGTGTGACAGAAGCCGTGTGTGTGTGGGGTGGAAGGTAAAATGACTGAGCTGGTTTGGATGTTTGGGGTTTGCGGGAACAGGAAGGGCAGGAATTCTACTTTGCCGTGGGGAAGGAAAACCGTGCCAGCTCAGGGTATGCTGTTGTGTGTCCATGGCAGCGTGAGTTTATGCGAATGTTTTTGAGCGAGTGTGTTTGTGTGTTGCTGAGAAGCTTGCCAAAACAGGTGCGTGTTTATGTGTGTTTGACACCCAGATAATATTTATTGATATTTATAGGTACAGGTGTGTGTGTAAGCAACAGCAGATATTTTCTTAGTTTCATTAGTTTTAGCTGTTTGGGGTGAAAGAAATGACTGGATCCTAAATCTCTTTAACTACAATTTCTGCTAACATTTTGTTTTTAGGCTTAGGAAAGTGAAGTATGGGATAAAGAAAGGATCTCAGTTAGACTTAAAACTGGGCTATGAGTAAAAACGCTCCATTCTGACTGGATCATGAATATTGTGATTCATCCATTATGATTGCAACACGCATACACATCTGCATATTATAAAAGTCATCTGAGGACAGCCATTTGTGTGGTTTCTGTGGATCTACGTGTCAGATTGATTTATTTTCTCTTTCTCTCAAGTGCCGACGACACAAAACAGCACCAACAAACAATTATGCCAAATAAAATTTATCATTGTCAAACGTTTGATCTCAATAACAGAAAACCAACATACAAGGATTCCTGAAACAGATGTATCGATCTTTTCAAAGGAATACTTCACACAAAAATGAAAACTGCCACCAATTATTTGCCATTGTGTCAATCAAAAACTGCTTGACTTTTTTTCTTCCAAGGAACACATTAGCATATATTTAGCATTCCAGATCTTGACACAACACTTGTATGTTTCCTGAAGACTTGGAATATACTTTTAAAAGTTTTTAACCAAGTCGATCCAAATGTAGTTTTACAGTTTTTAGATTTTTTGTAATTAAACTGCAATGGCATTAATATAGAAGAGAACAAAAATAAAACTTGTAATAGGGTAGTTTTAAGGTACTTAAAAAATTTCAGCCCAATTGATGGATAAAAGACGGCCGTAGGGGTCACTTAAAAATGACAAATTTGGTTGAACTAATCCTTTAGGCTGGCATGTGAGATCTCTTACCTGACCAGCGTATGTCATCTTCAACTTTGCAGGTTTTCAGTCCAGGAGCATCGATCTGATCTGGCCACAATCCTGCACCAAAAACATATACTGTATATAAATATACATATTTATACCATGGGCCTGTTGAATGCTTTATTCTGATTGGCTGAGAAATGGCAATTCCACCTTGGGTGTGCATTATTTTCAAATAATTCAACGGCTCGTCGTCATTTATTCCTTACGTAATCACTAATTATTTAGGAGTCCAATCTGAGATGGCTAAGGGCAAATAACTTAAAAAGTTATTTTAAAATAAAATAGCCTGTATGATGATTTAAAAAATTTTATATTGTGTAGGCCCACAAGTGAAGTGGATTGTCATGAAATCAGAATGTACAGATTTGAATTTTATACGTAATATATTGTACTGTTATAAATGATTTATCTGTGCACTAAATTATAAAAAAAATAATCACGTGCCTCCATAATCTTAAATTGAAAAACGTTAATCTCCTCCCTTCCTCGAAACAACCTATTTTACTTCCTGCTACGAGGAACGGCGTGAGGGTGGGGCTATCGAAGACTTATTTCTGCCCAATAAAGATTGCAGCTATTAACAACGACCCAACTTCCAATGATCCAATCAGTTTTTGATAGACGAAATCAATTCTCTCCAACATTTTTCATATTTTAGAAACCATTTCACTCGGATAGGATATGCATCACAAAAGGGAAAAGAAGACAAATGCTACTTTCGTTTTATGGCAACTTTAAAAAGATAACGTTAGATTTGTTACATGTTTTTTTTAATAAAATTAATAAAAAAATAAGGAATACTTGTATTGCACCATTTTATAATAATTAAACTATTTTAAGACACCATACACATTCATTTTGAATCAGATGTTTTGAATTGTTTTTTTATGTGATTAATGTAAGTTGTAATTACTGCTACTGAAACATAAATTAAAAACCCTGCTGATTAATGTTGCTATATTTTCTTTGTTGTGAATATTCTATATATCACCCAGCCCTATGTGTGCATATGTGTATCTATGCATTTAGTTGAATGAGTCTGCACATGCTCAGTGTGAGAGGCAGATCTGTTGGTGTTTTCATCAAAGTTGCAGAGGAAAAACAAACACGCATGAGTTGAAATCTTACCCCGGTATCAAGTTACGCACACACAGATATGAGAGATCATAACTACACCTGTCGCGCTTTGTGTGTGTGTAGTGGCACGTGCGTGTGTGCGCGTTTTTGCGCAGATATCTTTGAAATCTTGCTGACAGTGACAAAATATTTGTGTTTTGCAAGCAATGCTGGTTGTCTGTGGGATATGTGTGATGCTTGTATGTGTGTGTATACGTGATTGTGAATGCACACATTGTTAGCATCTGCACACAACTGTCTTGCTCGAAAACGCAAAGACACACTAGTTGCGAATAAGATACTTTGTGTGTGTGTGTGTTTGTGTGTGTGTGTCACACTTCACTGAACTGCCAATTTGACATGCAAATAATTCCTGTTTGCTATCAGACTGAAATGAGATAGTTGTTACAAGCTAATCGTTTCAACACAGACACACATGTATGAGACATGTACGTATTCAACTAGAAATTTACATGTTCGGAGAAAGATATCAGCGGAGCTCGAGCATGCAAAACTCGTCGCCAAGTTGCCGGGGTGTCACTAAGTAGTTGCTAGGGTACTACAGATGCACCGATATAAATTCTTCCACTGACACCAATAGCCAATTATTCAAAGGGATATCTGCTGATACTCATCATTTGGTGGTTATATTAAAGGAACACGCCCAGATTTTGGGAATTTAGCTTATTCACAGTATCCCCCAGAGTTAGATAAGTCCATACATATCTTTCTCATCTCCATGCGTGCTGTAACTCTGTCTGACGCAGCCCCCGCTAGCTTAGCTTAGCACAAAGACTGGAAGTGTATGGCTCCAGCTAGCAAACTGCTCCCAATAAGTGACAAAATAACGCGAACATTTTCCTATTTATATGTTGTGATTTGTATAGTCACACCGTGTACAAATAACAAGGTGATATGAGACACAGTGATCTTTTAACACTATACATACTGGAAACTATATTCTCAGAAGACGAAGCACCGCTACATGGGCGGAGTGATTTGCACAACTCTTTGTTATTTGTACACGGTGTGACTATTATTGTACCGATTATTGAACATTATATCGGTGCATCTCTAGTGTTTACTAACACAAGTTAAAAAATCTCACCTACAGCAGCCTATTTTAGTCTCTAAACATGTCTGACAGAAATTTGTCAGATTTCTGGAACAAGCGAGACCACTCTCAACATTAGTTAAACAGTAAAGTTGAATAACTTGGACCTCGAAGTTTGTCGAAAAAAAAGAGATGCTTGCCTTAGCAAATAGCATTAAAAACATGCTGTTTCCAGTCTGTCTCTCTGGTTTTCTCTGCACAATGATAAATTCTTCAGTATAAATGCTCTTATTGAAGCCCCAGCTGGTGCTTCTGCTGAAGAAAATAAACATCTCACTCAAATATTTTGATTGGCCGATATACAACGTCAGTAACAGTTAGACAGAGTTCTGCTGCTATTAAACCAGCGTGTCACAAAAACAGTGTTTGTGTGTGACGGTGAGCAGCACAATATGTGGGTAACTGTGAAAGTTTTTACTTGTTGGTGTATATTCTGTGTAAAATATTCCAGTCCCAACCAATTGTCACGCTGAATGCAGATCTGCTATGCGACGTGACCCAGCCGAAGTCATTAATCGATATTAATCGGCCGATTTTTGATGAATTTGAAACCATCAGCATATCGGCAATATCAGGAGAAAGGCCGATACCGATTGTTTATTAATTAGCTGCATAAAGAAATCCATTATATGTAAAAAAAAATTGTTAATGTTGTTAATAAAATAAATGCTGAATAGCTAAAACCACCTTTGAAGGTTGTCATGCTGTCTTATTATATTTGTTTTAGCTTAATTTGTGCCTCTCTTATTATGTTGGTCAGTTGAATGTTAATTAGATCCAATCCATGTTCAGTAAAAATAATTTGATGCAGAAATAAACTAGCTAATAGACCAACTGTATAGTATTTTATACAAGCGGTTAATATCGGTATCGGCATCGGTATCGGCCAGAAGTTGTCTGTTTAAATCGGTATCGGCTACAAAAAATCCTATCGGTGCATACCTAGTTTTAATGTACAGTGGATTGTAGTTTAAGGGTGGCCAGGGTTACCCAAAAACAGAAGTCAACGGTTACAGATTAAATACTATATGTGGTTGTGTGTCCATGGCAGGAAAAGTTTGGTGCAAAAACAACATTTTATTATGTAATTTTATTATGTTCTTTTTATATTACATTTCCATTTTATGATGTTATTTAATATTATATATAATAATTCGGCATAAGACATTCCAATTTGCAACAAAAGGTACAACTATCCGTAAAATATAGATGTCTTTCAAATTAACCATTGAGATTTCTAATGCCGATTTTAGGTCAGCAGCTAGTAAATAAAATGTATTTGTTGCTGGTAACATACATTATTTTATTAAAGTGCCCCTCAGATGGATTATCTAAAATTACCTTTATTGCAGTGTGTAATGTAGCTGTCCATCAATGATAACGATCTGCAAAGTCGTTCGTCTGAAAGTGCACGATAAATAAAGTTATTGTCTTCCAAAAAAGGAATCGACTCCGAATCGCCTTAACGAGTCGTCAGTAATGAACGAGTCAAATGAGCGCATGGTGACATAAAACGATTGACGCGCCATGCAAATAAGTGGTAAAAACCCTGCCCTGTGCCGCAGTTACACATCTTAACACATATCTGTTTTGTTTTTGGAACAAAACACTTTTTGTTGTTTTAACACATCTTGTGTTGTCCCTTTTATTTATCTGAACACAAAATCAACACGAAATGACACATAATGTGTTAAAATAACACATAATGTGTTAAATAGTTTAACACAAAACAATGTGTTCAAATTAACACATCCTTTCTTATAGTGTAGTATTTCGGAGCATAAGGTTTGATTGTAGTTTAACTACTTAAAGTTATGAGTAACGTATATCTTAATAAAATACAAGTTTTAACATTTGACCGGAAACAAAACTATAAGACGGAAGGTGAAAGAATATTGTACGAGAGAAAGGTTGAGTCTATTGCGAAAAAGTTTTGGGTTAAGAGAGAGAAGCTGTTTATAGCAGAGTGAAAATGCAGGAAACCCTCCTCAGAACCATCAAAAATAAACACAACCACCATGAGGTCCGGCCTTCCTCTCAGATCCTTCACCACACATCCTTAAACACACAAACACACGTGTAGTCTCAGTCTGACCGCCCACACTTCACTGGCTGTCTGATGCATGGCACACACAAAAATAGGAAAAAAACTCTTTAAACGTCTCAACCTGATCAGATCGGCTTACTTTAAGCAGTTTCGGGGAGTCACACGTTTATATTTCTCGGTTTGTAAACAAGGTTTTGCAAGTTTCTAGGCTACACGAGCACTTCTTAGGAAAACCTCGTACTAGTTTTGCCAACGTTTTAAAATCACTAAAACCTGTTGGAGCACATTTAGGCTGTGGCATTTATATGCGTGATACATAGGTTTGAATGAAAACATTCGTCACAATGAAGACATTCTCGACATGCCCTCTTATTCTGTAAAATGTCTATTTTAGAAATGTGAAACAATGTGCAGTGGTTCTTCTCAAACATTTCGCGTGAGGCCCCCCTTTTGTAGGGTGCATCCCTTCGCGAATTCATGACATAAAACAATCTCAAACAAGTATACAAAACATATTTAATTATACAACGTAGTGCTTTTGATTAGTAGCTTATTTTTTAGATTTAATTACATAAAATGTATAATATATGAATGTATTTTATAAAATGTCATGAATCTGGGGCTCCCTGGCACCATCTTGCGTCCCCTTGGGGGCCACGCCCCACCGTTTGAGAACGTTTGCTATAATGCAACGAAAAACAATAATATCTAAATGGTTAAGTATTGCAACAAAAAGTTAGTATTTGCCGTTATGTAGACTATGTGGAATTAAAAATGAGCTGTTTTACCGTAATGAGCATTACAGTAATAATCAAATAATCGTAAAAATAGTTTAATCTGAAATTAAGAAATAAAAAATTATTTTGGAAAAAGATTGAATAATGACGAAAAAGCACTCAACATGAGCCCATAACAGATGTGAACTCCTTCAGCATTGTTTAAAAATCATCTTTTGGTGAGACCTCAACAAGCTGCTTGATAAAATGCCAAAAGTACGGTTTTGCAAATTCTTGGCAAAGAGTGACTACTTAAAATATAACATAGTTTGATTTATTTTGGATGCTTTTAGTCACAACGAATTCCCATAGTTTTGATGAGTTAACTTTTACTATAAAACATAAGTGTTGCATAACTTTTATACAATTTATTTGAGTGCAGATTTTGTTAACATTACTCTCTCTCGTACACACACCGACATGCACAGTTTGTTGAACATAAAGAGACAAGTATCACTGTCCATTAAACTGTGTGTTGATATGCATGATTGCACGAGTGCACACCACACACAGATCTTTATCTCTTTATGTCTATACTTTGATTCTCTCGAATGAATTTACTCGGCACTTTCGTTTGTTCATTTCTCGCAGGCCATCTGAAGCGTGTCGTTACATGTTTGCTGATGCTTAAGTCGAATTCGCCACCCTGATCCAGCGGCTCAACAATTGCTGTGTGTGTTCTAGTCAGTGTGGGTTTTTGTGGACGGCACGGTGTGTTTTGACAAATCTGTTTAAGCATAAATCAAGTCTGTGTTTGGCCTGCGAGTTTTGTAATTTAATATTTGTTTACAGTCAGCAACAATCCGCGAACCTCTAGACTCCCGAATGATGCAATCCGCATGCATGCTCTGCATCACTCAGTTGGTATGATAGACCATATAATCATACTGCGATTAGTGTGATAAATCAGTGATTTAACATGTCTATCTTACACATGTCTGTCTGCAAACCACACACAACACATAGCTGTCTGACAGAAAGTATGTGTGTGCATAAAGATTTATATCAAGATGTTGGGTCTACCTAAGAGAAAGAGAGAGTCGGTGCCCTGGGGTGATTGATAATGTTAAAATTAGTGAAGATTTGATTCATTACACACACACATACTATTAGTAAAGATAATAAAATGTATAATCATTTACAGTAACCTACCTCTAAACCTAATTGACCTAAACTGGTTCACTTTATTTAAATTATAGCAAAGCATGACTCAGTTGATTTATGTGAGTTTAAATTGGTGATTACCACTTCAAAGGTCTTTACAGGTTGGTTTTTAACATTGTTTTTAAGGACATTTTAATGTTACACAATTATATTTCAAATGTATGTTCCTTTAGCTCAGTGGTAGAGCATTGCATTAGTAGCGCAAAGAAATGAATTGAACATATATACTCATAAAATGTATACCTTGCAATGCGCTGTAAGTTGCTTTGGATAAAAGCGTCGGCCAAATGCATAAATGTAATGTATATGGATTACAATAATGCTATGAGTCGTGAATAGTGTTGTCACATCTCTGTGTTGTTGTTATTGAAACAACACATTTAGTGTTACTTTTAACAACTTGTGTTGATACCTTTTATTTGTTTTAACACAAAATGACACATAATGTGTTAAAAAGCATAACACAAACAATGTGTAAAAAATGAACACATCCTCTTTTAGAGTGTAGACACACTTACACATGAAAAGCAGACACCCGGTCTCCGACATCTAAAGCCCTGTTAATGTGTTTTGTCTGCTTTAGGTGTATGTGTCTGTGTGACAGCTCTATGAAGAGATAATTCCTCTCTTAATCCACCTGCAGATATCGATGCTACACATTCCCACTCAAACACACAGACTCCTAAGTGTTGGCATGAGTCAGTGGTTTGGGTTTGCAAGAATGCATACGGACCACTTAAAACTCAGAATCTCGTCAATATTACACATCCTTTCCACCATCTTTGTGAAGCGTCATGTTTAGACATTACCATCTAATGTTTTAGATGCAGGTTAGCTGCTCTTTTCCCTACAGTTCAGTTTGAAGTCATTTAATAAAATGTTTTTAGTCAAGAGCAAGTGTGCACGATTGTCAGTGTTTGTATATACGGGCCGCAGTCATAACAAGGTGCTGGGGGGATTTACCCCCCTCTGGTTTTATATCACTACCTCTGATGAATCGTTTTTTTCTCCCGAGTAGGGACAAAATGTATCCCCCATTTGTAAAAACAAATGGCCATATAAACAGCCTAAAATAAACATAATTTAATATGAGTAAAAACGCTGCCACGCAATAGTGCACACAACAGTAAAATCAGGAATGGAGTATTACTGTCAGCTCTTTCGCTTCAGTGACAATAGCTGACAGCGCGTCTAGGTTATGTCATTATTCTTTTTTAATCCATGCCCAGATTTTACAAATGTTCAAGCACCAACACTCTATTTTAGCGCGAAAACCACACCAAATAATAAAACATACAAAAATTACAAACAGCATATCATCTTATTTTACAGGACCGTCACAAAACAAATAAATCTTACAACTGAGAATGTAACAGCAGAAACGACTGTTGTTAGTATAGGAACTCCCAGGATGCCACAGGAAAGCAAAAAGGAAGTTATGAGTACGGCATCAAAGCAAAAAACATTTTTTGTCTGACATCTTGTCTAAGTATGCATATGTTATTAGAAGAGTTTGGTTCCAAAACGCGATAAACGACATTTATAAATTCTTAATTTTATGCAAAATCCAATATCCGCCGTGTTATTCTGTCATCTTTTCTCCTTTTTTTCCCAAAACGCATTAAACGCCACTCCTACTTTTCTGCAGAATGCAATAAATCTGCTTAACAAATCACAGTGCACCATTCCACGCATTGTAAACAACAATGGTGGCGCGTTGAATACACAAAATCCTAGTTTTCCTCATCTTGTACTTTGTGATCAACAAACAAACAAAAACAAAATAATACTTTTGTTGGCATTGATAAACCTATGGTGGTTTTTTGTGACGGGAAAGAAACGTAAGCCATCAACATCTAATAATTTACGTGAGAGGCACTCAGGAGACGGAAAAAGGCCGGCTGTTGCTTGTTCTCCCGACAGCATCAAGCTTCTGCCATGCTAACACATTGACCCCAGAGGATCTTATGAAAAACGTTTCATTATTTTACGCGAAGCCAACGAAAATCGAGCAGGACCAAAACATTTTACAGCTGATGATCGCTGTGAAAAAAGTTCAGCAAAGACGTCCCAAGTATAACCGTAGCAATGTGTTCTTATAGATGGTTTCATCGTACGCACGCGATACACGTCTGGATCCGAACCTTACTTCCGGTTTCGTTTTTTTAATGGTCTGACTAGTTGCTAAACTGATCTCTTGAACAAATGCCTCGTCGAAAATAACAAATGTTTTGGTTTCCTAGGTAATCTATGTGTTGTTTTGTTTGCTTGTTATATAAATAAACTATGTTTAAAGAATTTGTTGTTATTTATTATTAGCGGAGTTTACCGGAAGTTACGTGCGGACCGCGACAGCGGCTTGTTTATGTTGTTACCGCTGAAACGGTCTATATGACAAAGTAATTGTTTTGGTTAATGCCATTAATGTTTATTTTTTTAATCAGTGTACACAACTAGTCAACTAAATGAATATAACATGGCAAAGATGAATGCACATTTATATATTTATTCAATAGATTTATAGCATTTTGAAAAAAACTTGGAAAAAAGAATCAGTTTTTATAATAAATCTTTTAAAATCAAATTATTGATTTGAATTTTTTATGTTTTTATAACCTAAAGATGCTATGTGAAAGTTTGTGACAGAAAATAGTGGTTTTCATTTTGTTGTCACTTTCTTTGTATATAAAACACGTTTTTACCAAAATTTGTCAAAATGGATTTATTGCGTTTTGGAATCAAACTCTTTATTTATTAGTATATTGATAGTATGTTGTGCATTGCATTTTGCATTTTTTTCTATTAAATAAAATAGAAATGCATTCTGTCGTGTAAAGTTCACGTTCTGCAATAGTTTTATTAACTGTAACAGAGGCCATGGCCTTAAGCCTCCTTGCTAGAGCACCCAACTCCCATTTCGGACATTTTTTATACATATTTTATTTAAACAGTTGCAAAAATAGCTTAATACACCAAATAATCATTATAAGCACGTATTTCATAATTTATTTTCATGAATAAAAACATTTTACCCCCCCCCCCTGTTTTTTACAAATCGCACCCAGGTCATAACCCACAACATATTTAAGTTTACAACACAACCCCGACCTCGCCGTGCAGCGGTTTAGTGGAAACTTCCGCTCTCTAAGTTTACCGGTACTGTGGTACTGATGTGTGAATGATCTCGTACTAGTAAAAAGATGTAATGCTGCGTGTGTAAATTGCATTTATTTATTTACTGGTAAAGTCATTTGGGTAAATTCATGCTAATTTGCTGAAACTACTATGTGAAAAAGGGTTGGGTCCCTTATATAGTACCTAAGCCATGTAAAGCTGTAACGAAACTAACATATGGTGTTGTAAAGATTTCATTGTGGGTGGGGCAGCACAGTACAATGCAACAGAAGTAAAAAGCAAGTGAAATTTATTTCAGCAACACACACACCCACATATACACACACACACACACACACATGGTGTATGAGAACTACTGGGTGGGTGGACGGGGTGTGAAATCTGCCTAAGCGACAGAGAACGAAAACGGAAAGATAAACAGCTACTAAAGTTTATGCCGTGTGTGTGTGTGTGCAAAGGTTTGGCTACATCGGTCAGGGCCACATTTTTGAAAATGCCCTTACACATACAGTGAAACATCTGGAAACTGACTTGTGTGAGTGCATTAAGCTGGTTCTCACTAGCAAAAGTCTCATAAAATTGTCAAATCGTGTTAATAAGCTAATAATGTCGACAGGTTTGTGTGAGGCATAGAGGACAGAAAATAGCAATGAAATCGAAGGAGGTCTGTAAGAAGCCCTGACTAATATAACTGTGTATTGTTGTTGTTTTGGCAGCAGACATCACATTTAGACCTGTACATATGTCTCAAAATGTATCCTCGCTCACTATCACACACATACTGACGTGGGAACCGAAATAGAGAGGACTTGCTAGATTCCAAACTGTAAGGTGTGAGGTGTCGTGTGGACCTAACGTCTGACTGATCCAAACACACACAAACCTGGTATCTGTGAGGTGCCGGTGGGGCTGTAATGTGTTTGGTGCGGGCGCGCGGTCCCATTGCCAGGGTTCATTCTCATCCGTTGAAAGCGTTCAATGTCCCCGAGACGATCGGAAAACTGTTTATGAGGATCGTCCGGCTTCACGCGATGACCTGCCGAAAGAGAGAGAATGCGATGGTTATTAGGATGACTTTAGTCTCTTATTTATAGTTGAATATTTTTGACACTAAAAAGTGATTTTGAAACCGATCTTTTGGGCTGTTTACTTGTTAGTGTGCATCAGACGTGACTCACACAGTGTTTGATGATCCACAGAGGAAATCACCAACAAAACCCTTACTATGTTTGTGTGTGTGGGGTGGGGTGGGGGGGTGTTATCACAGACAATAAGTTACCATCCCACTTCAATAGCCATTATAGACAAAAACACCATCACATGTGTGGTCTCTAATGGATGAGTTTAATGTGACTATCAGTGATGTGTGTGAGGAACATGTGAACATTTTGTGGTTTTTAATGTGGAGTAATGGCTGGATTTGAATATTTCATTCAGATATAGAAGGATACCAGACGCTGTGATATGGATTTTGTGTGTTCGTGCCCCCTCTTTCACCCAAGGGCAATACATCACTCTGCAATTTGTTCCCCCGGGGTAATATTTCTATTAGTTTATTGCTCCCTCCATTTGATGCCACCGTGTCTCTCTCCTGTTTGATTGAAATACTAAATAGTCATTTTTCTTTATGGTTTGTTTATGAAGCGTAAGATACACAAGCACACGGTCCCATAGGAAAGAAAACTCACAAATGAGATCTCATTAACGTCTTATTAATGTAATTTCTCCTAAACGGCAGTAATAAAGTGGAGATTAATATACACTTTTGATGACGTCTCAGGTTTTCAGCTCGTGTGTTTCCTGTAGTTTCAAAAAAGATCTCAAGATAGTCTCTAGATACCAGACTGAAATTAACCTTTGAAACATTTCTATGCTATCCGATTCCGTTATCTGTCTATAGCTAAAATATATCTTATAATAACGCTTACTGTATGCCAAACAGTGTCTTTCATATTTTATAGTAATTTGAAAAAACTGAGAATCACTTTGATGTATGGATGAACAAAAAACTTTTTATCGACATTTGTTTGTACTTCTATTACTTCTACGGTTTTCAATTTAAGTAGTGCCATTTCATTGTCTGACTTTTCAACCTGATCTCACATGATAAATTCTTATGTTGTATGGCTAATTCATACGAAAGGAATCGTACAAAAACTTATGATGAGTATTAGAAAAAAAAAACATAAGAAAACCCCACCCCTTACCCCAACGTCAAAGGGGAAAAGCAAATCATAGAAGAACCTACAAATGTAGGTGTACGAATCAATCTCGTAAAATCCATACGAATTGCCATGAGATTGTGTTGGATCTTTCCCTCCAGCTATGTTTCGGTTGGGAATGCATAACGATTAATCGCGATTAATCTATAGCAGAATAAACTTTTTTGTTTACATTATATATGTATGTGAACTGTGAATAATAACTTTGTATAGATAAATGCATGTATATAATTAAGAAATGTTTGCATGTGTATATATATTTGTATATTTATGTATGATTGATATTAGGGATGCACCGATACCACTTTTTTGGAATATGAGTACGAGTACTTGCATTTCAGTACTTACCGATACCGAGTATTTAATAAAAAAACATGATTTAAATTTACAGGTAACAGCTTTAGTCATATAATTTAACAAAAAAACAAAGGACTAGTTTTCCAGTTTGTTGTAAACTCTGCCTCTTTGGACAACACAAGAGGCATTAACCCCTTACACGCCGCTCAAACATAGACATTTCTCAAACCGTGGTATCGAATCCAGGTATCGGGGGACTTTTAACGAGTACTTTAGAAAATGTGGTATAGAGGCCGATACCAGTATCGGTATCGGTGCATCCCTAATTGATATTATATATAAATATAAATACTTAATATATAAATATATATTTTTTCTTAAAATGATACATATATGTGTCCATATTTACACACACACACATACATAATTATTATACACAGTTCACACAGATATACGATATAGACAAAAACTTTTAGTCTGCTATAGATTTATCACGATTAATCGTTATGCATCCCTAGTATAATGACTAGTATAATCTAACATGCAATCATAAATGTTTATTTTAATCATATGCAATAACTTTATACTCTTTTCTATAAGTTAATAATCTTTAATCACTTTGCGGTAAATTACTGCTTTTAAATGCAATTTAACAGTTACACATTCAAAACCTTTTTATTCAGGCACAAGCGTGGTCAGTCCCTCTCCCGTGTGTGGATGGTTGTAGGGTCAAACCCTACGTACAGTCACCCTGTCTGAATTATTATGGATGAATGAATATTTCATAGGTAAGGGGCACTTAGACAGGAATGTTGACGTTTTGTGAGAATGATATCATAACCACAGGACACACACATAGACACACTAATTACAGTGGATCTCTTTTTTGCGCACACATACACACATTGCGGTCTGGACGCACAAAACACAAGTGCAGTGGACAGTGGGTATCAAAAATATACACATATGCCCTCCAACCTCTTGGAGGTTACAGTAGTTAAGCTACAGTGAAGCTAACTTTATGATAAAGCAGTTCGCCACGTAACTTAAACTACTAAGCTGTTTTAGTGTCAACGGTTTATTTTCGACAACCATGCAGTACGTACAAATAGAGACGGCATCTATTTTGCATCATCCAGAGTAAAGATGGGACCATACGCTTCATTTTATTAGTTCATGCACTTTGAGGCCCACACTGCTCACTTCTCACGCTACAGATCAACTGACTGATACGCCCAGCTTCCTTCCTTTCACCTCTCCTTATTCTCTTTTTCTCAAACCACCAAAGAAAGAAACATATGTTCCCTTTCGGACGGACTGAACACAAGCTCTTTTAGCTCGACTGGACCGTGTGCATGTATGTTTGAGGAGGGCTGAAATTTGACAGTCGCCGTGGAGGACCAGACGTGTCACGGCGGGCACACTGTAAATATTTGTACTGGTGTCTATAAATGGGACTCGAAAGGCATTTGATAACATTGTAGAATTGATCTGCTGTTTTAGGCTCAGACGCAAGGCGTGCTTTACGGTTCGGAAAGGCCTGTGTGTTTAACTTGTAAAAGATAAGAGAATATTTCCCATTTATTTAGCTGTAAATGATTTGTACTGCTGCGATTGCGCTGTGAAGATGTTAAAAAATCCAGAGAATTCACAAAAAAAAAACATTTTTTTAATAACTTTGGTTAAATCAGGTGGTATAAAGATGTTAACATATATAAAAATAAATGGATGCACGTGATGCAGTACATTTAATCGTGATTAAGTAGCACTCTCTAAAAAATGCCCTATTATTAACCCACCCTTGGGTCAAAAAGGGACAAACTCAACCTGTTTGGTTAAATTAACCCAGAAAATGTGCAGATTCGACCCAATGCTAGTTACATTAATGCGCCTTTCATGTCAGTCCCAACACAGGCTGGGACAAATTTTTAAGTTCCCAGTTAAAAACCAGTTCCAGCACAAGAACCAGCACCATTCTGGTTCTTACTGCCACTGGTGAAGTTGACAGTTGGTGGGTGGGTGTGTATGTTCAGGTGTGGATGTGAGGCCTCAGACGAAAGTTTGCAGTAACGAGCACCGCAGACGTTTCTCCATCTGCTAAGAGCACCACACCTGTCTTCCTCTCGCTTTTACCATCATGCAGTTTCTCTTTCTTCCCTATCTATGAATGTCATAATGTCAGTCCAGTGTGTGACCAATCCCATCAGCCCATGACAGGAAGTGGTAGGGCTGGGCGAGTTTCGGTAATATATTGGTATGTTTTCCCGGTAAGATACGGGATAAGACAGTACCGTCTATAGGGTCTATATTTATGTTTTTTTGTTGTTGCGCATAGTGCTTAAAAATCAGTGCTGCAAAAAGTGAGCCATTAGTCATTACCACACTAAAATATGCTCGAGTACTATAGTCGTCTTGCTAGCTGAAAAGCATAATGAAATATGGGCTGAGCCATCACTGTTGTGCCCTTGAGCAAGACATTCAGGGTTTTTCCTGATATATTGTCCTTGTACTAAGTTCAAAGCTTCAGTCTGTGACTGTTTGTGTTATGTGAAAGTGGTAGAAACAGTCCCACTGGTTTTGGTCATGTGGTGGCAAATAAATCTAAATGTTGTATTTGATGCTGGTTTCATCTTTTGCATTGTTTTCTCATCTTCAGGGCAAGTTGTAGCAGGCGAGGTGTTCAATAGACCCTTCAATAGGTCATATGAAAGTGAGACACAACAGAAGGCCTGGGCTTATCTGCCACCTTTGTCATCTGTGTCTCCGTTTTTAACATCGCTATGCTTTTTGTTCTAGCTTTGTGTAGAAAAAAAGTGAAAAAGCAGAAAGGGTGTAACAGCGAACATGTGTGTTTGTGGCTTTTTGTGACTTCGTGAGTGAGATAAGTGTGTATGCATGTGTGTTAATATACACATTACTTGTCAAAGGTTTGGACACACCTCACCGAAAGTTTCTCATGATTTAAAAAACTTTAGTAGATAAAAATTCAATGAAGTAATAAATGTAATAATTTAATAGTTTACTGTAAAAAATGCAGCATGAAGTTTAAACAACTTTAAAATAAATTTTGTGAAAAGTTGACATAACTTAAATAAAAAAAATGTAAAGTTAAATTAACATAAAAATATATGTATTTGACAAAAATGCTGCTTTTTTACAGTGTAATGATTTAATAAATTGTGCGCATACATTTCTTTACAAAGCCAGCATGACTATTTTTTAAAAAGAAAAAGTTGGACTGGGATTTAAAGGACAAGCAGCTAACATGAAGTTGGTAAATGCCAAGAAAATATACAGAGAGTTTGTTGTGTTTGCAAATGATTGATCACTGCATAATTTCCATACTTTCATTTGTGTCATTTTATATAGTTTCAGTGACTGCACTATTATTCACAATTAGTAAAATACTGAAAGTAGAAAGTAGGTCTATGACTAAACTTTTAAGTGATGACATAGATGTTAGTGCTGTAGTAGTGTGCATGCACCTGCATCATGCGTGGTTTTTGGTTGACCTACTTGCAACATTGCAAATATATACCATAAGAAAAATGCATTTTTAAACACATATGTGTCTGATAGCGATGTCTAAAACATAGATGTCCTGAAATCTAAAGCCTATGGTTTACAGGAGGACACAGTAAAAGAGTGCTGCTATTAAAGAGGGTGATGAAATTCAAACGCAGCCAAAGTCTATCGCGAGGTGCTTAAAACATTTCTGAAAGGTTTATTTGAGATTATTCTGGACGACAGGGTGGAAATTAGCGAGGAAGTTATTAAAATTAAGTAGCTGAGGTTTGCTGATGAGAAGTGCATGAGGTGTCAAACAACTGGAAAAGACCCTCGGCTTTGAAGTGCAGCCGCCTACGTGTGTGACAGGGTTTGATGCAACGACATCTTGCAGGAGTGTGAGATCAGATACACATTTGTCTTGTATACCTCCCATGCAGATACGCACACACATACTGTATTTACATACTCATACACATTTAAAGAGAGGTTTTGTCTGATTTTGTGCAATTTTGCATGCAAAATAGAGTATTGCACATACACTCATATTTGCTGAATAAGAAACAAGCTGTTTCTGTGTTCTTGTTTTGTATTTAAAAATTGAAAATACGTTTATAATAATTGATCGTAATTGTGCATTTTATCAGATTTGTAAAGGGAAAAGTGAAGATATGTTTTCGAATTTAAAGACGAGCTCAATAAACTCAAGAAGAATTCGATTTCTTACAATAGAAACCCTTTAAAAACCTAACAACACTGAAAGAAAAAATCTTTCTCTCCTTTCTCTGTATTACTGGAAGCCATGGGCACATCTCACTTCTTCAATTAGGCTATTTGCAAAATTTTCCTCACTGTTAAAAACGGCAGAAAAATAAACAGATGATTCACTATAATGTTCCCGTAACACTCCTCCCTCCCTCTTCTCTCTCTCTCTTTTGCTCTCTCTCTCTCTCTCATTTTCCTACGAGGTCTCTGTCCGACTTTTATCATAGACTGTGAGTTGGGTTTATCTTGTGGCTTTATTAAATTAGTCTTTAAAGCTGCTAATGGGTTTGACTGGATGAGAGAATAAACAGGGATGTTCTCAAAGGTGGGCCTGTCCTCTCCCGCAGAGGAAAACAAACCTGGAACTGTTTGGGAAGAGCGTGCAGAAGTTGTGCAGACACCCTACGTTTCTCTTTTTGTCAAGTTAATCCCACAAAGAGAGCCTGGGACAATGGCCGAGAGGTGAAGTTAAATGAAAGGATAAAGTCATTGTTTATGTCCTTCAAGGCACTTTTTCTGTCGCTTTATGTACGTTAGAGAAGCAATACGCAGATCCAATGACTGAATCTGCACAGCACGCATGACTCTGTGTGTGTGCGCATTTTCAGTCTTATGAATCGTCTGTTCATTTCTCTTAAACGCATTCCTTTCATTTTGAGTCCAATATTGGCTCCATTCATACGTCGCGTCAGTAATGACGAAAGCTGCCTTGGTGACCGCTAGCCGTCAGCAATGTACACCAGCATTTCTTTGAAGAAACCTCCTCATGATGCGGTGCTAACAACATTAGCGTGATAATACCACCGTTACAATTCTGCAGAAAGCACGCACACACTTCCTCATAGGAAAGAAGAATAACAAATTGCATCTGTTTAATATTTCAGATGTTTTTCCTAGACAGCAGTGAGATTAAATGAGCAGCCAGCGAAGACATTTGCTTAAGTCTTCTGGTTGCCAGACGCCAGTACAGTAATTTCATGTTTTTCCTTCAGATTAATAACATCTATCCTTGTAAGCGGACATGTGCTGATGTCAGATTTACGATCTCGGAAATGTAAGAATCCATTACTGCAGCTTAGTTTTAGTAAAAGGTGTTTTTGGACTGGGCAGAAAGCTTTACGTGTTTCGTAGTACAATAATCTCTTTCAACCAAGAAGATTTAGATCCTTTTAAAGCAATGGTACTCTGCTATGTGTACCCAAAAGCTTTTTCTTAAAATGTATTTCATAGCATTCATATCTACGGGGCCAGCGTGCATTATTTACGGGATGGCACACCTGGCAGGTGTTCTATACACACAAACTCTAATGCATGCGTGTACACTCCTTTATTTACAGAAAACACACAGTGATATCTTTGGAAAAATAACACAGCAAATGATATTGTTAACCGATTTACATACCCACTATGAACTGTGTGCCAAAATGCAAATACAGCCGAACACAATGTTGTGTTTATGTGTATGCGTACGTGTGTGTTCGGTGTCTGTTCCGTCCATCAGGTTTAGGATGTCTCTTCCTGAATCACTGACCTTGTAACCTTGTCTTGTCTCTTCTCAACATGATATCAAACTTGGTGGCATTTGCAAAATTTCTAAATTTGCTGCTTGAAGTTTAAACAGATTCATTTATTATAATAGGAGCGATCTAGTTTGAGTTGCTTTTAAACTGTACTTTGTAAAAATGAAGGCATTATACTGCCCCCTGGCATCTCTAAAGTTCAAAACCAGCAGTTTTTGGATGAATGACGTACCTTTAACATTTGTATTTCAAAAAAGGTCTCTTAGATTGTAAAAATGTTTCTTTGAGGAACCAAAAGTGGTTCTTCTATGGCTTCACTGTCTTTATTTTTTAAGAGTGATACTACATTAGTTACAGACATGTTTGACTGATGTTTGACAGGCAGAGGGAGTCCTTATGTCCTTATTTTGAACAATGAATAATCTATCTATTGTCTTACCTTACCCTAGTGTTTTTTAATGCCACTTTGCTTATCCTATATGTAGGTAGTGTCATCTCATCTATCTTCACACTTTAGTCATCATTAGTCTTGTCTCTACGTCCTGTTTATCATTGTTGGATGCCTTTGCTGTTTATTTTTGTATGTTGTGCGTAGTTGTGTTTGTGCATGTGTGGGGTCTGTCCCGTCCATCAGGTTTATCAACTCCGTAGATAAACATTAATAAGGTATTATTCTATTGGCAGCAATATCAAAGTATTGCTTGCACGCCCACGCAATAATACACACTCACGCACATGCACACACACACACACACATGCATGCACACACACGCATACATAACCTTAGACAGCCCTTGCCTAGGGGGAGATGAGGGTGTGGTTTTTCATGTGAAATATGCCATCAACACAACATATCTGACAAAAGCTCGCATATACACATACAGTATACAAGCTAGATTAATGGCACAAATTTAACGCTGTAAATTTAGGACAACGAATGGTAGTTTTGTATTTTAGGCATGCATGATGTATGCATGTTATTATGTAAAAAAAAAATAATAATAAAATAAAAGCAAACTTCGAAGCTTTGTGGTTAGCAAGAATGTAAACTAGATCAAACAACTTCAACGCATTGTTAATTGTTATCCAAATAGAGAAGCTCTCATGTGTTGTTGCCTGTGTTCAATGTGGAATAATTTCACATGGTCAAAACCTAATGTGACCACACCTGTTACCACATACATAATCACACACATAATTTTACGTTGCATTGCATTTGAAGGCACCTGTATATTTTAGTGATAGTTAAGTGAGCATTGGCTACAGGTCAGCCACAGAACGGCTATTCGACCATTTATATACGCATGAACATCACTAAAGAGTCTTTACAAGCTAACACGACAAACAGTACAGTAGAGTACAGACGTAACTTTAGTATGAAAATGTATGTAGTGTATTATTAATGCCATAGAGCAAATAACATATGCATCATTCTGTATAAACAGTGTATATGCATGACTTCTTACGTTTATTTTTCCTTTTTTTTTCTCATTTCGAGTTTTGTGAAGTTCACTTTTTTTGCATAGTCCAATTTGCAAAGATTTTACCTGATTTTTATTCAGGTGATCACACAGTTAAAGTTCATCACATCGACTATATTCAACAAAATATGGACTACCAATTTTATAGATAAATAATATTATTATTTTTTATTTAATTTTATTATGTTAAAATAAAACAGTATTACAGTATTTGTTTAAATACTGTATGTGCAGCTTGCTTTTTTGCAATAACATTCAGACTATTAAGAATAGCTTACGTGTCTAGATACTTTTGCCGACTGTAGAAATAGCAGCCCTGCTTTTCTCTTACATGTGTGTGTGTGTGTGTGTATATATATATATTAGGGTTGTGCCGATAGACGATATCATCGTCCATCGTGATGGTTGACTGACATCACGATGGAGAGACACCATCGTGATGCCACGCCCCCTCCCCACTCCGCTGCGAGTCGACATACACTTACTCTCTTCTATATAGACTATAGTTAACCTAATATCTTTGCGTGAATTGGTCTATAAATTAAATAGAAGACGTGAGACGTGACGTGTGTTAGTCTGTGAAATGTCGGGCATTTGATCTTGACTAGGGATGGGCACGGATATTCGAATGGCAATAATAATTCGAATTTAAAAAATGCTATTCGAATGTTTGTTTGTTTTTAATGTGCCACCAAAGGGTAACAACTTATTTAATGGTTTTTCACTTCATCTATACTGTCTTTTACAGACTTAAATGTAAAATATACATGAACATTAATTTGTATGTATTTCAGATTGTTTGGCAATGCAGATTGCAGACGAATTTAAGTTTTTCCTTTTATCTCCGGGTTTGTCCCCGCCGCGCCGTATTTGGCCACTGGCTCAGTGAGGGCTCACGTGTTATTAAACGTGCTTCTCCGCCGCCCGAATCAACACATCATGAGAGATTTGTAAGCTTTCTGTTATAAAGTCTACTTTATTTTGTTAATAAAGAGACAGACACGGAGAACGAAATGAAACGGAGAACATTTATTATTTGCGGTGCTCTTTCGAAAATTAACCGGATAACTGCACATGGCAGTTTAATGGCAATAATTAAATATAAGTTTAGCTTGCTGTGGATATTTCCTAATTATAAGCCTTCTGTGAAATTATGACAAAATGAAAAATACAAAACACGCATGTCTTAATTAACATAATTTAAATAAACGAATATTCGTTCTTTAAGAGCTTAAATATTCGAAAAATTAAATATTAAAAAAAATAGTAAATTACTGGAAAATGCCCATCCCTAATCTTGACATTGCTAGAATCTTGTCTTTTTACATGTTGTACATTTATCTTAAAATATTTAATTTTGTACAAGAAAACAGCCCATATTAATCATTTATTAGTAGCCTTTTGTAGTGTCTCGGGAGATCGTGCTCATTGTTACATTGAGGCTATACTGCACTGAAGCGGCAGATTAAGATATAAACCCAGAATTCAGGGAACGTCAAGAACAAGAAAACGGGAACAACACTCCGACCGAAACGCGGGATTTACATACACAGACCATGTTTAAATTTAGATGTGTCTGGCCCTGTTCACTTTGTCTAGTTTTAATAAGCTGCGGATTGAAGTGCTGGCTGCTCCCCGCGGTGCTGAAGACCCGCTCTCTGACGGAGTACTGGTGGCACATATGCGCAGATATTTACGTGCAAAATTTGGAAAGCGCGGAGGAGTCGTTGGGTTAGTAAAATAATGAAATTATAGCTTTTAAATAGAAAAAAATATTTATGTAAAGAGATTAAAAGGTGCTTAAAAGTGCACAACTCTTCTTCAGTGGATTAAAGCTACCTTTTCCCCTTATGTGCAACCTATAGGAAAGAGACATTAGTTGGGATAGTAAAATAACAAAATTATAGATTTTAAGTACAGAATAGTATTTATGTAAAATATATATTAAAATAAAAAGTGCACAACTCTTCTTAAGTGGAAGTAATAAAGTAAAATAACGAATAAAAATTATATAATAACGAATAATAACGAAAAATTAAAATACCCCCCGCCTAACGATATCATCGTCCATCGCGATGGTTTACGTAACCATCGTCAACTGCCAATTTATGGGGACATCGCCCAACCCTAATATATATATATATATATATATATATATATATATATATATATCTCACACTCTCTCTCTCTCTCTCTCTCTCTCTCTCTCTCTCTCTCTCTCTCTCTCTCTCTCTCTCTCCAGGTTGTGGTTGAGGGCTGCATTAGCGATATAGATCTGTACCCCTCAGTGCTATGTTAATTCAGTGGGCTCTAATGCGGTCAGGCACTGCTGACCCCGCTGGCCAGAGAAAGTGCCCGCTTTCATTGAACCCTGTGTTTGTGGCTCAGGGACGCACCCTCTCTCTCTGCGCCCGAAACGGCTTAATACCACACCGCAGCTGACATCTGAGGTTGGAAACTATCTACACAAAGGGCTGTTCGCTGTTTAATATTAACACACGCTGCTATGCAGGTGTTTCTACATCCAGGCGCACATGCACACTGTTGTGCGCTGAAAATACAAGCTGACATTGAAACTAACACTTTGGCTCCGAAATACACTGTACGCTTAAGGGACGCGCGCACGCACACACACGGTACCTCTATTCCCTGGTATCATCTGCAGATGACTCATAAACATTTAAAAGCAGCTAGTGTTCCGAAAATAGTATAAATACTCATCGCCCCTGTTCGAATCCTCCATAATGTCAGAAACCATTACATACCTGCACCGGATTCAACACAGTGTACTTTAGCTGTATTGTGTACTAAACTCTTACACTTAAAGATGAACTCCAAAAGCCAACAGATTATCTAATATGTTATACTTGGCACACATGCTAAGGCAGCTCAGCCCGCAGTAAAGAACAGGGTATAAAGCAAACACACAGGAGAGGTCATATCTTCTTGTATCATCTCTTTGGTTTCTTTCTCTCAACATCAAACAGTGTTTCTTGCACTGAGTTCACAGGATGACTAAATGACTATTTTGTATTTTATTTAGGCCAATATAAGTTGACACTGTGCAGAATTGATGAGTTATGAAAGTATAACCAGTGTATTTTGATTCACAAATGAATTATTTTACAGAAGATAATTTCGTATTGAGGATACTTATAAAATCATGTAGACCAGTTTTAAAACAGCCCTGCTGCAAGAACAGACAACTGTAGTAAACAATGCGCAACATTGTGCAAAGTGGTTACCAAACACAAGCCGCAGATGGTAATACTGTTAGTCTAGACCTCGACTCGAGTCGGCTCTGTTGACACTCTTTCATAGTTAAAAAGGGGAATTCTGGGTACTCACGTCTTGGCTCTCTAGGTCCGTCCACGGTGACTTTGATAGCGCGGTGGTATGTGGCAACCTGGGGTGGTCCGGTGAACACAGTGATGGTCAGAGTGAAGCTCTTACCTGGGGGATAACATGACAAAGTAAGGGTATATATTTTTTTACGTGTAGATATACATTTGCTTGGCATGAAAAGTGGGGTTCAAAAGTCTGAAGCCATATTTTAATTCTTGCAAAAAATGTTTGTGGTTGTTTAAAAAAGAATAAAAACCTTTCTGCGTAATTTATCAAATAACCATGTTGACCATATTATCTTTATATTTGACAAAAGGTCACATTATTTTTACATATAATAAAATAATTGTTGCACTTTAATAATGTTCAAACTTTTGGACCCAAGTACTGTATGGTAAGAGCCTGTTTGGTAGCAAGAACCAGAGAAACCAAAAATACAGGAAAAGCATTTGGGGTTAAATAATAGACTAAACGTGGTGCAGTCAATATTCCAGCAATATGCTGCCATGCTAAATCTTAAAATTAAATGTGATTTCCGCCTCATTCGGACTTAAAGCTCTTTGTACTGTAGGTGAGGTTGAAACAAAAAGAAATCTCTATTAATTCGGGTCATGAATGAGCGATTCATGTACGCATAGCTGGATAAATGAATGAATGTCCTTTAAAGAGAGACAGCAGTGGTGCTTTGATGCGCTTTGAAATGCGTTTATGATGTGGATTAGTCAGACAATGTTTTCCAGATTGTTTTTTGGACTCCACTGTGTCTGTGTGTGATCTGTAAACGCAAAGAAGCGGCGCTTTGAGGAGGAGAGAGCCGTGGTTTGTATGAGGGGTAAGAGGGTGGGGTAATTGACTGCAGAAATGAAAGGTACTTTTAATTCGCGCGCTGCGGCGCTTTCCACTCATCCGTCTGCAACTATTTAAAGTGTAACATTTACAGGAAAAATGTGAGCGCGAGACGCAAGGCCAAGAGGAAAACGACGGAAAGCTCGTGAAAGAATGTGAGCTATGTAAGAGGTAGACTGTTTTAGGTGTATAAACAAGAACCCAAAACATTAATGAAAAATCCTTCTGTGGAGCAGCACAGTTTATCAAAATGGTTACGTTTGAATGCATGGCAATTTAGAGAGTCGTGTACATGTTTTTTTCCCGGATTAAGGATAAAAAACAAGATTTTGTGTGTATTTCCAATAGCCTAGTACATGCATCAGACCATAAAATTAGACACCTCTGCCGCTTCTTCCCACGAAGCGCAGGTCGTTGAATCGCGCCACCTGGTTCTTCATCACTGCCGACGCGTTTCTCAGTTCCGCGGAATAATTCTCATCATTTCCCGCCATCACCGTGACCAGAGTCCCGTCAGGAACATCACCCAGAGCCACCACCTGATAAACATTAGACACAAACTCCATAAATTTCATAAAATCCTTATAATAATCACATTTTTAATAATTTTTTATAATAATCAATCCTCTTTCTCCTGCAGTTTATAATAGGATATAAAAGTAAAATCCTTGTGCACTGGTATTATTAAATTGTATAAGCAATTAAAAATATATTAACAAAATTATTATAAAACATAACATGTATGATTAGTTTGGAGGGTGCATGATTCCTTTAGATTTTATTTAAATAGGTTGCAAGGCTGGTATTTTTCTTCTATAAATTAAGCATCAAATATTAATTCTAAAAAAAATATTAATATATGTATCATAATAACGTTATTGTGTTTTTAAATTTTGTTTGAAAATATATAATTATATAATAATAATAATGACAATATAATAATAATAATAATAATAATATCTCTCTTGAAATCAAGCAGAAGTATCTTGACGTGATTTAATATTTAGTCTTCACACTATCAGTATTGCTGACGCATAATATTAAATTATATTATAATGCTATAATGATAAATAACATAAATGAAATAGAATTCAAATGCACAAACTGTCTGATTCAATTCAACTATACATGATAAGTACATACTGATAAGTATACTTGAAAGTGCATGCAAACATGTTAGAGAAATAAGTTCTGCTTTTACCTTGAAAGCTACGGGCAGAGTTTTGTTGCACCTCCAGTGTGACGGCAGGACGGAGCACAGAAAGTTTGGGCTGTCCGTGCGCACCAGCTCTCCGGCGTGATCCGCTAGTACGTCCACCACAGAGCGGGTCTCCACGGGCCGCCCGGTTCTCAGCGGGCCCGGTGCGCTCATGTTCGGGCTCTCGCTCACTTTGCCGCACGGGAATGAGGCGGAGGGCGGCGTGAACCGTCTGCTCGTGCTTGGGTCTACGGGAATATGCATCACAACAGATTTACAAATTAGATCCCGTTAAGAGTTCAAAACACCCGAGGTTGAGATATGAGTCCTTGGCGGTGGGTCCGCAAAAAAACAACAACTCCTCGGTGAGTGTTTAATTTGCTTCAGCGTAGCGCACAGGATGCAGCAACGTTGAAATGCGCTTGACTTTCCCACTGACTTAAGCAAAAACCATGAAACCGCAAGCGCGCACACACACTCTTCTGTCTTTCATGCAAATATAAATGCACGCACACTACTGATGCACTTCACACGCGTGCACCAGATATTGCTTATAGAAGTACGATATACTTCAAAGACTTTCTAAAACTATTCGTTTATAAGTATATAAAAAGCCTATAATTTATTCCAAAGTGTGTAGGCTACAGCAGGTGTGTGTTGTTTCTGGTCCTGGATGTCAGCGACACTTTCAGTCGTGTCAGTCCAAAATGTTTAAAATAAAGTCCACACAAATAAATTCCAAAGTTTCAGGAAAGTTTTTTGCAATAAAGTCCCGGTTTGTTGTCAGTCGATCGTCTCCAGATGTTCATGAGTGAATGAAAACTGAAACAAAACGATGAAGTTTCGGATCAGACGTGTTAATGCGAACGCTGCGCCGCGCACTGTGTACAGCAGCGTTATTTACTCAACTCATTATAGCTTGGAGTGAGCTGAGCGTTTAACCAATCAGCGATCGGGGATGGGTTGAATGGACCAATCAGAGAATAGGGCTGGGTTTCACCGAACTCATCGAAGGAAACTGAAAGCATCTGTACTATCCGCGTATACTTATTGAACAATCAATAAATATGAGTCCTCTCCTTTGCCACCTTGTAAAAATGTTGATGTTATGGGACATAATGGATGGATGGTTAGAGTCTGTCAGGTGTACCGTCTTTAAACCACAAGGAAAAATTATTAAAAGTATTTGGAAACGTTATTCACGACTGCATGCGCCATTGTATGTTATATAGCTTGCATTTTTTGTTTTAATATCTAGTCTTAGATAGTGTATTAAACATTTACATGTACTGTTAACAATGTGTTGCAATAACACCCTTAAATTTTGAATAAATTAAAATACAAAATATAAAAAACAAACAATTAAATTAAACATGTAATAACATTTAAACAACAACTCCAGGAAAAAATTATAATAAAGGTATGTTTGAAAATGTCTGATTAAACTTGTATACAAGCTCCAATAGTGTCAATATAAAAAACCTCATGGTATTATAATCTTTAGCATGACAAGAAAGATTATTATTTCATATGGTTTTGATCATACTTGTTTATTATTAATTAAAATCTAATGAGTTCTGGTGTGGTCGACACGCCCTGTGCTTACACACTCGCCACTAGTAGGCGCATTTGTCGTTTTAAAGTCCATAGTGTGCCTCAGGCTGAGAATTAAAGCACATTAAACAGACACTGAATGAGATGAAACACACACAGAGAGAAAAAGAGCCTAATTGCAGTTTATATTCATTCTTTTCTAAGAAGTTTCTATAAAGTCTTTTGAAAGCTATTCGTGGTGATGCATAAAATGCTTAGGTGCTTCAGAATTGAAGCTATAGCAACATGACAAACAAACAAATTAACTCGACTTTTTATTCACTAACAAGTCCTGAACGAATTAACCATTTTGAAAGAAAAATAATTTGTGCTGAAAGAGCTAAAACATGGGAAAACATGTTATCTCTATACAAAAACTCCAAAACAAACACAAAGGAAAAACTATAAAGATTTAAACAAGGTAAAGCATCTGAGAATTATAATGTTTTTCATGTAATAATGTTTTGCTTAAAACTAAGTTGAATAACTGGATAGGTTTTTTATTTATTTCTCTGAGCCAAATGCATTTAAATAGCGAATAGAAAGATCGATTTTATTATTATTTTTAAATGCGTTAAGTGCAAATAATAATAATAATCGTATAATAATAATAATAATATTAAATATTATTATAATTATTTAATTTATTAGCCTATATTTTGTATTACTTCTAAATATTTTATAAAATGTTAAACTCTGTTTATTATACAATTAAAAGCAACGGAAAAATATGTGCATTGACTTAATTTTGCTTTTATTCCTTCTTTTACTATTTCTCATTCTACAATGGATAGAGGCTCACGTGCTAAAGATCCACTATAGTTTTTAAACCAGCGTTTATAGGGAGAACATCCAGTTACAATAAGATCAAATAAATACATTTGTGTTTAATAAGAGTCAAATACAAGGAAACACTGTTATCATTATTTTTTTTGTTATTACATTAGGCCTATTATTCGTGATAATAATAATACCACAAAGCCTTTAATCTTATTTTCGACATCTGTTAATCTTTTTCTCCTTTTTTTTTCTTTTGCACTTTTTTGTGTTAAACATCTGATCTTTTAATTCTTATCTCCTTGTTTGGAAATAATTTGAATACAGTTCAGATAGGATGTCAAATGTCTCACACAAATGGTCAAAAAAGCCAAAATCTAAATATTTAATCTCAAACCGAGATCATTAACATGTTTCTTTTACATCTGATAGACTAATTGCGAATTTATCTTCCTCTTTTTATTTTTCACGCCTTAATATTTCTCACTCTTCGTTGCAAAAAATTGAAGTGACTGCATTGAGATGCAGATCTAATCTACAAGTATTGCGCATAGCTTATACATCTCTTACAATATAAATTTAGTGACACATTTACAAATAATATGTTAATATGTACATCAGCATAAATGTAAAGTTATAAACGTATCGTTACAGCACGCTATTGCATATATACATATAGCCTAAAGTTTTATCCTAAACCTTTAAAACCTCCAAAAGAACCACAGAACCCCCCAGCAAACCCCAAACGACTGCTTGCCAGGATCGTCTGTCAGGAGCCGTTATTTGGAGCTCGTGGTGGACGCATTTATCGTGGATATTTTCGCATCTGTTCATTATTAATACGTGACCGCACGCGCTCAGACAGACTCCGCGCGCCTGTCACATTCAGACTCCGCGCGCAGTTTCTACGGTTACAGTCGCGCAGCAACACGCCCTAATGACGCGCGTCTCTCTGATATCCGATCAGCCCGCGTCAAATGCACATCTCTTACACGGGACAAAGAGTCATCGCGCACTGAGAAATGATGTGAGTGGACATAAAGGGGCAGGAGACCTGAAATAAATAGATTTGGGTCATTAGACAGAACTTAAAACCACTCTATCAGATACCATCATTCTTTACCGTAAGGTACAGAAGGGATAAACTCTTAGGGTTTAGAGATAGGGGTATGCTCAGTGTTGCAAACATTTCCTGATCTGTAAAGTTATTGAATAATGTGTTCCTGTAGCTCAGTTGGTAAAACATTGGGTTAGAAGGTCATGTGTTTGATTCCCATGGAAAACACATGCCCTTATAAAATGCAAGTGTGCATGGCACAGGAGATCAGTGCACAATACTATGTGAACTGCAACCATCTCATAATTTGCTGAAAATATAGTGTGTTTATTACTGTACCCTGTCTGTGAAATCCATGCAAGTCTAATGATCTAAGATTAGGAGCATCGAAGTAGTCAGGAAGTTGGCTTCCCAAATATTGATTTAACGATGCCTTTACTCAATATTAAAGATATCAAGGTTATTTTTTCACAGAATGTTCTTTGTAAAATGATTTTATGCAAACAGTAAATCGCATGTGCAAAGTGTGCCCAGATCCAATCACAAGGTAGGTTTAGGTGTCAAATATGCTTAGAATAATGTGAGATTTTTCCAAAAGTGTTTAAAAAGTAAAGTAAATTAACAAGAATTTAACGCACCATTTGCTGAAATGATTACACTTTAAAAAATGCTGGTTTGTTTTAAACCACGATTGTATAAAATATGGACAAACTCCACAGCTTGGTTAATTCAACCTAGTAAACAATGTTGAAATAACCCTGGAAGTGTTATTTACTCAAAAATATCTTGCTATATTATTTTTTTTGCATATAGTACAAACATCACTATTGCTCCTGTATTTACATCGCTTTATTACATCTGCACCACAGGCCCTTTGCTGAATGCTGGTATATGATTCATCATCAAAACAAAAATTTTCCACAACTTAAATGGCTCTATTTTTAATGTCATATGACATTTAAACAATATCGATTTCTTTTTATAGAACATCAAAATTAGCATTTTCCATCCATGCCTTGATTGTAACTTATAAGTAAACCGGTTAAACAGTTCACATGCCAAACTTTCTTCACGACTTTATGCAGTTTGAATTCATGCAAGTCAAATATAGTTAATATAATCATACGCCTTTACGGCTAATAGCAGATGCATGCACCACAGACACGTAACTACAAAAGAACACCCTTAGCGTTCATGCAAAAACAGCACGATGATCTGAAGAATCCTGAATCTGAAGAAACCACAAATATGTGCTCCACACTGGTAAAACATTACTTTAACATTACCATCACCCCCTAACACACACACACACACACATGCGTACACACACTGGCCTTCATACCCGCAGATAAAAATCAAATCAAGGAGTAAAATGCTGACATAAGTCTGTGGATTTGCTATCTTCCCCCCACTGTGGGCGGCGGCACATTTCTACGTTTACAAATTACAGAGGGAGCAAGTCTGGTAGCCGCAGAGAGCATTCCTTCCTTACACTGTCTCCTTGTGTTTCAACTGCGGGTTCGTCTGCCTGAGAAAGCAGCACGGATGACCTGCAGTCAACTCTAAATCTGAATTTCGGCCCCACCTCATATCAGGTGTCCTTAATGACATCATCGCACCATCCTATCGGAGAGAGAGGATTGCGATTCTGATGTCATAATTTTACACAGCACGCCTTCAAACGTAGGTTCATATTAACAAAAGTACATTGATACCAAAATCACATGTAAAAAGATGCTTCTTGCTCTTTTGCAATAAAGATGCTTATTTTACCGCCTTTGTCAAATACAGTGAATCTTGTGGTGAGTGAGTCATTCTAAGTCGTAATTTGTTTTATATTTAAGTAAAGCGTGTCACATCAAAGCGTATTTGGTAGATGGATGGCACTGAATTGCCTATGGCCCTTGAATATTACAGATGAAGGCAGTCTTAATGTATATGGGTCTCTTTGGTTAACGTAAAACAAACATGTCGATGTAAAAGTGGGCCCTGTTTAACAAAGCACATTTTATCTCACAGCCAGGATTTGTCTATCTGAAGAATGTTTAAAAGTGTGCAAAGTCCGAAAGCTCATTTAATACTTTGCATATATGCATTCTGTAAAACTTCAGCCATCTTCTTATTTATTAATGCAAAAATAATATTTCAGAGGACATGACAATATTTACAATAGCATGATCATAGTGGAGCAGCATAAGAGGTGCCTTGATAATAAGGGACGTGATCGTCAAACCAGGCAAAATTTAGTCTTGCTTTGTGTAAAAAATCATTTATGCTAGGAATTTTCTGCTTTATAGTAAATGTTTATAAACCCATACTTATGCAGTGTAAAAATTAATTTTAATTAGTTTAATTTAACTTGAATTTACAATTATTTTCAACTTTCTTGACTAGTGAGGAGTTGCTATAAATTATAAAAAAATTATTTTTATAATTTATAGCAACTCCTCACTACACTGTAAAAAATAATGGTTAAAATAATTGAACAAAAATATTATACAAAAATAATGTCTAAAATAATTGAAAATATATATAATAATGGCTAAAACAATTGAACAAAAAATTTAAGGCAGTAAAGAATAATTCAGATTTACAAGTAATTTCAACATACTGTACTATTATTTATCTTGACTAGAGATGAGTTGTTATAACTACAGATGAGTTGTTATAACAAGTCAACATCATTTTATAAGTTGTAGCAACTCATCTCTTATCAAGATAAATAATAGTAAGTTGGTATTACTTGTAAATCTGAGTTGATTCAACAAAAAAATATGGCAGCAAAGATTTTTTTACAGTAGTCAAAAAGTTGAAATTAATTTTAAAATTAAGTTGATTAAACTTAAAAATGTAAGTGCAACAAGGCTTTTTTAACAGTGTATGTAACTGAGATGTCTGACGTCCTATGAGACATCACACTGAAAATGCATGATGAATCGGGCCATCAAAACAACTTTGTAGGAACTGTTTTTCAGTCAGAAATTTAATGTCATGTTTAGGTTAGAAGTGTCTAAAAATTTCCAACACTGTTAGCTTGGCTCAGTAAAATATTGAGACTATACTGCATCCCTTAAGGGTCAAAGCCTGTATTATGGACACATTTTCTTGTTGAATTTGAACCATTCTAGCATCCTGGTAATATAATTGTCCTCCCGGCCTCCAGAGGGAGCTACAGAGTTTGTATCAGCTGAGTTAAACATGAGCTATGCTGCATGTGAAATATCACTTGCAAGAGACACAGGAAACATCAGTGTTGTTATTCGCACCATCAGCACCGCTTTCATGCTCAAAGTCTCGTAGACATCTTCGGTGCATTTTCACAACTTTAAACTATGGTGAGCATTGATTTGTAAGCTAAACTAATTTCTACTTTTTAGTTTATCTTACAAACACAACAATATAAATGCAAAGCATGATTGAGATGTATAGTCTCACAAATGGCTTGTTTACTTTGTAATGCACTATGCCTGTATGCACCAAAGTTGTAAACAGTCTTGACATGGCTTAGGAATAAACAGCAGGCCGTGGTCATTTTTTATTGCGCTGGATCTTTTTGAGCTCATATGCAAAACATTTTCTATGGCTCTGAAGCAAGAAATGCACTTGGATTAAAAGTAACCAGTCTGAAAATGGTTCTTTCATATGTGGTTTGACAGTGTAGTGTTACAGTAAAATCATGTTGTTGACCAAGCAGTTTTTGTCCCTGATTGTGGTTGACCAGTAGCATTATTTATTGAGTTTACAACACGGTATCATCATGACTTAGTCGCATGTTATGATGTAATGCACATAGAGTCATTACCCTGTATGTCTGTGTTGCTTAACCTGTAAATCCCTTGAAGTCCCACTAAATGTGTTTTTTTAAACTGCTTTTCATCTATCGAAAAACATTTTGGAAATAAGTTCTAGAAATAAGATCTAATAATACTTTGCCGCAGGGATGATGTATTTTTGTAGGCCAACCCCGGAAGTTGGCGGGCACTGGTTTTCTCGCCAAAAAGCTCATTTATTTTTTTCATAGACTTTTGTATTATAGGAAATAAATAAACTCTGTGTTTTACAAAAGTTTTGCCCAGCATGATAATCTTCACAAATGAACACAACTTTTATGATTTTTAAAGCCTTTTTTTTTACTTTTAATAAATGCATTTAGACTTCAAAAATCTTAAAAGAAAAACGTGTAAGTTTCATGAACCATAATCCACAGAGCTTTTCTAAAAGTCTATGGGAAAAATCAATGGGCTTTTTGGCGAGAGAACCAGTATCCCACTAATTTCTGGGGTTGGCTTGCAAAAATATTAGAATAACACAAAAATAAATTAGTAAATAAAATAAAAACAAACCACCTTGTAATCACTGTTGACTTTGCTTACATGATGAAATACTATGCAGCAAGCTATTTTGGCAAAAACTTAATGTAATCAAATTCAGGTTTATTTTAGTTGGTTACTCATAGCCGGACTACAGTATGTTGGGTCTGTAGTTAACCTAAATGGTGAAATGACGGCTATTGCTTTCTGGGGTGTGCCTTCCAACTTCTGAGTGGCTTATACTTTAAAGGGACATTCCACTTTTTTTGAATATATTTTCATTTTCCAGGTCCCCTAGAGTTAAACATTTGATTTTTATCGTTTTGGAATCCATTTAGCTGATCTCCTGGTCTGGCAGTACCATTTTTAGCATAGCTTAGCGTAATTAATTGAATCTGATTAGACCATTAGCATTGCGCTAAAAAAGAGTTTTGATATTTTTCCTATTTAAAACTTGACTCTTCTGTAGTAACATTGTGAACTATGCAGATATGGCTAGGAACTATACTCTCATTCTGGCGTAATAATCAAGGACTTTGCTGCTGTAACATGGCTGCAGCAGGCGCAATGATATTACGTAGTGCCCAAAAATAGTCCCCTTGGTTACTTTCAATAGCTATAGTTCCTAGCCATATTGGCCTAGAAAATCACAACTTTTAATTTTCCGTCTGTCTTACTACACGATGTTACTACAGAAGAGTCAAGTTTTAAATTGGAAAAATATCAAAACTTTTGTGGTTATTTTAAGTGTGATGCTAATGGTCTAATCAGATTCAATGGATTGTGCTAAGCTATGATAAAAGTGGTACCGCCAGACCTGGAGATCAGCTGAATGGATTCCAAAATTGGTAAAAATCAAATATTTAACTCTAGTGGAGCTGGAAAATGAGCATATTTTCAAAAAAAGTGTAGTGTCCCTTTAACATCTGACTTATCATTTAATACCTTTTAAAGATAAATAAGCAAAACGTTGCAAACTTCCACAGGGACAAAAAAGTATGGCTAACTGAGGATTCACCAATATTGCACAGACAAGTTTCTATATAACTAGAAGATATTTTTGCAGGCACACAATTCAATAATTCGAGTCTATTTTTATAGCAGAACCACAGAAATTCTCCACCAGCACTGGGAAGTCTGATCCTCCAGGAAAACTTCAAAGACCCTGGAACAGACCCCGAGCGCTGGACAGAGATGTATTTTCTGAAAGATTGTAACAGTTTTGATGGAGTAAGTGAGAGTTGAGATGCATTGGACACACGGTGCTCCCACCCTGATAATAGATGGATGTACAATGTCTTAATGAGGGAGAGAGAGAGAACGAGAGAGATCCAGGGGTGACCTTGCGGTGGGCCTAAATTCACACTCCGCCCCACTGGCTCCCGAAATAAGCCACGTCCCGCTTTTATGAATGCTCCTCACCACAACCACCATAACTCAGGGCTTTCCCAAAACAAGAGCTGTTGTGCCGGCAGCGTTAGGAAGTGTGTCTGCCTGCCAGCGACCGCTAGGGCTGTACACCAGTGTCTGCTTGCCACATTTTACCCAGAATACAATGACCCTTTGTGTTTGTGTGCGGTGGGCCCTAACTCAGCCGGAATACAGAGAAAGAGAGAGAGAGAGAGACAGAAAGACGGACAAAAAGAGACAGAAAGAAAGACACATAGATAGACATAAAGAGAAAAAAACAGACACAGAAATATATCTGGTTGATTTGAAAAATGCAATGTGGACAGAAAGAGTAAAGTGAAAGCAAGAACGTGTAATAGTGGTAGAGAAGAACGACAGGAAAAATGGTGTGAGATATGGGGAGGGACTTTCATGTGGTCACATATGGAATGTTGTCTTTCATTTCTGCCTGCAACAAAAGCCACATGTTTATCTTTTTTTCTGTAAGTGTCTGCAAGGAGGAGGTATGCAGTATATGAAAGGAATGAGGGAATTAAATTAGGTTGACATAAAACTGGAATTTATCAAAAGTACGCTTGTCAGAGCATGTGCATGTGATGACACACTGTAAACATGTATGATTATGTTGACACAGTTTTATTGCACATATTAGGCCACATATAGGGGATGTAATATGTTAGAATGGAGTCAATGGACATTTTTTAGCTTATGTGCTGAGGGACTTGGCATTCACACGCACAAAAAAACCCAGCATTGGGTCAGAAAGGGACAAACCCAGCTGTTGGGCTAAACGAACCCAGAAAATGTTTATATTTGACCCAGCAATGGGTTAAAACCAGTGGCGAGCCGCGAGATCTCTCCTGGGAGGCACAAATGTGAAACTCATCAAAACATATATGTAGCCCGTTATTTGTGTGGCCGTCATGTCAAAATATGCGTTTGCCACATCATGTCAAAATATGTGACTGCTGCAGACAGATTGAAAGGATTTATGATAAAAGAGACACTCGTGTTTGCTATACTCGCTTAAACTCATGTCTAATCAAGGTTTAGTGTTAAGCAAGTCTCTCTTTTATCATAAACCCTTTCGATGCGTGTGCAGCAGGCACGTATTTTAACATGATGCGCGATGCACATAGGTTCAGCTGATGCTCGTACACGTATTTTGACGTGCCGCGTGATGTACATAGGTTCAGCTGATGCTCGATCACGTATTTCGGCATGACGCGCGATGCACAGAGGTTCAACCGATGCTCGAACACGTATTTCGGCATGACGAGCGATGCACAGAGGTTCAACCGATGCTCCAACACGTATTTCGGCATGACAAGCGATGCACAGAGGTTCAACCGATGCTCGAACACGTATTTCGACATGACGCGCGATGCACGTAGGTTCAGCCGATGCTCCAACACGTATTTCGGCATGACGAGCGATGCACAAAGGTTCAACCGATGCTCGAACACATATTTCGGCATGACGCGCGATGCACAGAGGTTCAACCCATGCTCGAACACGTATTTCGGCATGACGAGCGATGCACAGAGGTTCAGCCGATGCTCGAACACGTATTTCGACATCACGCGCGATGCACGTAGGTTCAGCCGATGCTCGAACACGTATTTCGGCATGACGAGCGATGCACAGAGGTTCAACCGATGCTCGAACACGTATTTTGGCATGACGCGCGATGCACAGAGGTTCAACCCATGCTCGAACACGTATTTCGGCATGACGCGCGATGCACAGAGGTTCAACCGATGCTCGAACATGTATTTCGGCATGACGCGCGATGCACAGGGGTTCAACCGATGCTCGAACACGTATTTCGGCATGACGCGCGATGCACAGAGTTTCAGCCGATGCTCGAACACGTATTTCGACATGACGCGCGATGCACAGAGGTTCAACCGATACTCAAACACGTATTTCGACATAGGTTCAACTGATGCTCGAACACGTATTTCGACATGACGCGCGATGCACACAGGTTCAATGATGCTCGAACACGTATTTTCGGCATGACGAGCGATGCACAAGGGTTCAACCGATGCTCGAACATGTATTTCTCGCGCTGATGCTCGAACACGTATTTCGACATGACGCGCGATGCACGTAGGTTCCGCTGATGCTTGAATATGTATTTTGACATGACGCGTGATGCACATAGGTTCAACCGATGCTTGAACATGTATTTCGGCATGACGAGCGATGCACAGAGGTTCAACCGATGCTCTAACACATATTTTGTCATGACGTGCGATGCACATAGGTTCAACCGATGCTTGAACACGTATTTCGGCATGACGAGCGATGCACAGAGGTTCAACCGATGCTCGAACACGTATTTTGACATGACGCGTGATGCACATAGGTTCAGCTGATGCTCGAACACATATTTCAACATGATGCGCGATGCACATAGGTTCAGCTGGTGCTCGAACACGTATTTCGACATGACGCGCGATGCATAGGTTCAACTGATGCATAGGTTCAACTAGGTTCATAGGTTCATGCTGGGTTGAAAATAACCCAGCATTTTTTTGAGTGTATGCTCTGGGGCCCCTGGTGGAGGCAGTCTGAGGCCCCATGGGCTTAAACTAGGTTTTTTTCAACCCAGCATTG
Organism: Paramisgurnus dabryanus; assembly: GCF_030506205.2. NCBI lineage: Eukaryota > Metazoa > Chordata > Actinopteri > Cypriniformes > Cobitidae > Paramisgurnus > Paramisgurnus dabryanus. Next base: position 6,202,916 of record NC_133356.1, read on the forward strand.
GGCCAAAAAGGAATAAACTCAGCCAATTGGTTAAATTAACCTGGAAAATGTTTACATTTGACCCAACAATGGGAAAAAAAACCCAGCATTTTGGTTTGAAACAACCAAGCATAAGTTAAATTACAACCCAGCAGGTTAAGTTCGTCCCTTTAGTGCTAGTTTGAAAATAACAAAGCATTTTTAGAGTGTCCTCCTAAGAGTGAATTATAACAAAAAAGTTTTATATGCACAAATCTTTTCAAAGCAATATTTAGCAGAAATACATGGTCTGTGTCCAAAATTAATACCCGCCAGGCACCAAGTGCAAGGAAAATCTGGTATTGGCAGATTGCTTGTTGGCTGGTAACTGGAAACCGCAACATAATACGTTGTTTAAGTTGAAAAGTAAGAAAGATAGTTTGACTCTTGCAGATTTGCAAGTCAAATCAATGAAATACAAACCGCCTAGTACAGAACACACGTGTGGCAACTTGTATCTTTTGCCTGTTTGTCACAAAAATGCAATAAAACGGTATATCAAGTATATCCAATTGTCAGATGACAAAATGAAGTATTTTACATAAAAATAAAAGACTATTAATACAGTGATGGTCAGTAGGAAATATTTGTGTCTAGTCTGTTTAACTTGCACAAGAAACAATTTGCGCCTTGTCTTGCAATTCTAAATTCACTTCCTAAATTAGTTTGTTTCTTTTTTGAAGACAATAGTATCAAAGTCACGTATGGAATGTCCAGCAGGAAGTGACCGTGTGAATACTTGTCATGAAGTTGGGCCGAATTTGCCAAGTCACCACTGTGACATAATAAGTCAGCAACATGATGTGTGTCATCCGTCTACGAGAAAGAAACTGTGCATCGTTTCGTATCTTGTGTTTTTTTGTGTCTGTCTGTCTGCATGGGAATGTCGTGAGAGTAATCCAGACAGCCTGACCAAAGCCCAGACACGGAAGGACGGAGGAATAGGAAGAGAGAAAGCAAGTGTATGTGCGCAGGGGAATCCCTGACTGTTTGTCTGGGGCTTTTCCACACAAAAGAAACTTCATAGCTCCAAACACACACACAAGCACACTCATAGTGTTACCTCAGTTCAAATAAACAATCGTAGTAAATCATGAGCGATATTCTCAAATTATATCTAGTGAAACTTAAATTACTAACTTATCAGATGAATGAAATGGCCACCTTCCCTTTGATTTACGAACGCTTTAAAGAGATACTAAATTGCAGTTAAATGCTACCTTTTTAAATACACTGTATTTACAGTAGCGTGATGCATTTGAGTTTTTGTCTGTGTGTTTGCCTCTCGCTGTCTATACACATAAGCTTGCAACTTAAAGGAATAGTTCACCCCAAAAGAAAAATTAGCCTATGTTTTCCTTGTAAAATGCAAGGATGTATGCACATATATTTAGAGTTATGCCTAATATGATTTTTCTTCTTTAAGCCAAACACAGTCAGAGTTATATTAAAGGGAACATATCATGAAAATCAGACTTTTTTCATGTTTAAGAGTCCCAGTGCTTTTATCAACCTATAAAATGTAAAAAAAAAGATCAACCCAGTAACTAAGTTTTGGTAAACCATTCTCTGCAAGCATGTTAAAAAAAATTTCACTGAAATATGGCTCCCCTTGTGATGTCAGAAGGGGATAATACCACCCCTTAATCTGCACTTTTCAACCACAGCACTGCCATTTAGTTAAGAGATCAGCTCATTTGCATTTTAAAAACGCACACGTTTTTGCTCACATTTACAAAGTGGCAAATTTTAACATGTTATAATAAATGATCTATATGATATTCTGAGCTAAAACTTCACATACGTACTCTGGGTCTGGGGACACCAACGATTTATTTGGCATCTTAAAAAGCCTTGTGAAATGTCCCCTTTAAATCATATTCTGGCTATTTTCAGCTTTGTTATGGTATTGGATTGTGACCTATTTTTTAAGCATCCATCCATCAAAAACTAATCCATACATTTATTAAATGTCTCCTAAATTAGGCGATGGGTTTTTATAACGGTGGGTCACAGGCTTCCTTCTGACCTAAACTCTCTTATGAACACGCATATGGTCATAGTTTATAAAATTTTAAATATAAATGTTTCATCACACAAAACAGTTCCTTTAAAGTTCCTTTAGGGAAGTTGCACCACTAGGCGGCCATGTTTCCAACGCCTCTGGGCACTTATTTCAGCCATGCAAGACTAAAGTCCTTTCTACTTGAACGGGGACAGACAGATACAATATCTCTAAAAACTGCATGCTGAAATCACAATTTAACAACATATTTAACATTTAAACCTGACCTCCCCTGTACCATAACTTAGGTAAAAAAACAATTCACGGTTGTTTCAAAAGCCAAGCATGTACAAAAGTTGGAAAGCACCTCATGAGACTCTGTACAAAGCCCCTCCCCCAGATAATCGTATTTATTGATTGTTGATTGGTTCTTTTAACGTGAAGGTGGGACTTCCGTCACCAGAGAAGCCATTTTTAGCATTGCATTGCATTGTCCCCTATACATAAATATATGCGTGCTCAATCTTGTTATATACAGTATATATAGCAAAAATCCAGCGCTTTGCCAAGGAGTCGGAAGACATTTAATAACAAATGGCTAATTTGAATTTTTTGGTAAACTGAAGTAGTTGTCCTTTTCAAAATGTCTGTATATTCTTTAAAAAACAGGATCTTGAAATACTTAAGGTTCAGGAAAGTACTTTTGCAAAGTGAAAAAATTAATGTTACATTAAAGGGCCCTTGATCTGTGTCTTGGTTTTTAGGTTCTGCAAAGCACTATACAGAATTGGAGAATAAAATGTTCTTTGTGCAACCAAAAAAAGATTTTTTTTATAATTCACTCTCACATGCCATTCCTATATTCCTAAGTTTATTACTCATAAAGGCTACTTTTATTATTTTTTATTGTGATGTTTGGCGAAAGAAAATAACCCTGGGTTGGAGTGACATGAGCGTGAATAAATACCAATAAAAGTTTTATTGTTGAGTGAACTATCCATTTAAAATGTTCTCCTGTTATATTTGGAATCAGTTTTAATCATAAACTTTTATTTTGAAGTGTGTAACATCACATCAGTGCATTAAAATAATGATTCTTACATATAAAGGAGTTTGAGATGTTTTCTTAGACCAACCTGAAAAGCTCCCTTCACCCAATGCAAGTCAACGAGCTGCTTGTAAACAACTTTGTCTTTTTCTGGGAAAGGCGCCTTGAATTTAGCAAGGGAAAAAATAAAAGGACGACCGAGCGAATCAAAAACTCATAACCTCAGGGCAACCATCATCTTATATCCTATCATTATCCTCATATTTTCAATGCCATAATTAACTTGTTTTATTGCACTCTGGCAAATAAGGGAGAGAGGAAGGGAGAGGTTTGAAGACGATTAAGAATTTTTGTCTGTGTGAGACAAAAGTTCTCATGGTCTTCTATCGTGAATCAGTCCTGCATGATTTCAGATGCATAATTAAAGTAGCTGGTGACGCATTGCTCTGAGGTTTAAATGACAAATAAAATGATTATGTGTGGACGCTTCAGGGCACGCTTATACAGGCAGAAGCAATCGCTACAAATGTCATTCCCATATTTTCCATTTATTTTATAACCTTCAGAGTTGCAAGTAAACATGTTGATCGTTTTATACCTCCCTTTAACTTTTATATGTGGTTTTACCAACTAAATTTATGAACATGATTAATTTAATATTTTCAGGTGATTTCAGTAGGAGCTTTAATATAAACAGAGGCGGACACTACTTGAGTATTTTACGTAAATTTTCCAAGCATCTGTGCTTTATCAGAGTGTTTGTCTTGGGAAAAATTTAACTTTACAAAAAATGTTCACTACATTCTAAAGCATAGAATCATACTGTGTATTGCTTGTATATTACATATTAAAATTGATTTAATAACTAATTACATAAAAATTGTGTACTTTTACTTTTCTTGAGTAAAAGTACAAAAGATCTTTTTACTTAAGTAAAAAAAATACTAGATGTTTAATGTACTTAAATATTAAATATAAACCAAAAACTTGAAATTATGAAATGTAGTGGAGTAAAAATTATAATAATATTATTTGGAATATATGTTTTTCAAAGAAAATATGAATACTTAAAAATTTACTTTTATGTAGAAAGTAAAAATACTTAAGTATTGTCCGCCTCTGAACATAAAGACGGCTGTAATTAGGGTATGTTTAGCTCTTGTTCACTTTCTAATATTTGGGTTTGTTGTGTGAATATTTGTAGTATAAATAATTGTTAATCTCTAAAACCCACTGTAGCATGTCTGCAACAATACAGTGGGAGGTAGTTTTACCCATTATTATATGTAAAAGTGGGTATATTTGTAACAATAGCCAAAAATACTTTGTATGGTTCTACATTATACATTGTAATCAAAATTATTTAATTATTATTCTAAAAATTATTAGGATATTAAGTAAAGAAGTAATTTTTCAATTATTCATATTTTATTAGTGTTTTTCTTTGAAAAACATATATTCCAAATAGGGATGCTTAACGATTAATCGCGATTAATCGTTAGCAGAATAAAAGTTTTGTTTACATCATATATGTGTGTGAACTGTGTATAGTAACGTTTTATACATAAATGTACACACATGCATGTATATGTTTTAGAAATGTTTACATGTGTATATACATTTGTATATTTATGTATAATTTATATTATATATTAATACTTAATATATACATTTTTTTTCTTAAAATTATACATGAATGTGTTCATATTTATATATATACATATTTATTATACACAGTTTACACACATATGTGATGTAAACAAAAACTTTTATTCTGCTAACGATTAATCGCGATTAATTGTTTAGCATCCTTAATTCCAAAGCATATTATCATACTTTTTACTCCACAACAAGATTTTGCTTTACACATAATATTAATGTACGTTAACATATAGTAATTTCTTACTTTTACTTAAGTAAATGTACAAAAGTACGAAAACACAGAATATTAATGTAATTAGGTATTAAGTTCATTTTAATATGCAATATAAAGGAAAAAACAATATGATATTATGCTTTAGGATGTAGTGAAGTAAAATTTTTACTAAAAAACTTTTCACCTTTGGTAAAGATGAAAACATTTTGTAAATGTTCTTCTGTAAATATATCTCAGATGTATTTATCATTAGTAATATGTGTCGCTAACGACTTTATTTGGTCAAATTTAAAGGCAAATTTCTCAATATTTTAATTTTTTTCAGCCTCAGATTCCAGATTTTCAAATAGTCATATCTCCGCCAAATATTGTCCTATCCTAACAAACCATACAACAATAGAAAGCTTATTTATTCAGTATTTTACATGTGAGTTTTCTTTGTGTGTTTGCTTGAAACGGAGCATGATCAGGTGTTGGCTGAGGTCTGAAAGTAATGCTAATGGAAAACAAACTTATCAATGTTTAAAAGCAGGTGTGAAGCTCTGTGGTTAAAAGAACGTGATGATTTCTGATAAGTGTTTTACTTATATACAGAGAAATAACAGCAAGACTTACAACTTTATAAGGTGCTCAGAATGGTGTTTTTGCAGAAGCACAGAGACTGACCAGAATCTCCTTTGAGCGTCTGATAAAATGCTTGTGGTCTGTGGCTCTGCACAGCTCGCTCTGTTTCAGCATGTTCTTATTACTGTCACCATTTCTGTACAATATGTGAGCCCATTGCTGTAGTGCTTGCAAGACTACATTGATATTTTAGTTGTTACCTTAAGCATTAAGGTTAGATGTACAGCACACACTTGTGTATTCAGATTTGTTTTGTACTTCTGTAATTTCAGTCTGTCTACTTGCAAATATTTGTGCATGCACATGATTCGACGGAAAGAGAAAATATTTTAACAGTGAGAAAATTGCATGCATCAGCATTGACATTCAAAGTAACTGTTGATTCGTGTGCAGTAGATGTGCTGACAGTCATGAGTGCAGCTCCAATGCATCTCATTTAAATGCACAACCAGCCTACACGCTACTAAAATAAGGTTTATTTTTCCTTCCAAACAATACTTTCGTTATATAATTCAAATCTTGTTACTATAATACCAAAGTGCTGTTACATGAAGAATCAGCAGCTGTGTTCAAACATTAAGCTGACAGCTTTGTTGTAAATTTTCCAGTTCCTCCATACTGCAAGGTTTATGCTGTAAAATGACATGCATGTATTATATCAAACACCAATGCAATAGAAGTTCACGACAAGTTCCTACGCTGTTTTTTTACTTGTCTGTAGATGTGCTGCAGACTGATTTCTCATGCTAACGGCTCACTGCTATTTTGGGATGGACCGTAACCAAAGCTGTACGTCGCATGAGAACACTAAAATGTGGTACAGTTTTGAGTCAAAGGACTTTCATTCATACATACAACCATATAGTTTGGTAAAGCTTAAATCATGCTGTGTGTTTTTGCATGGGTACAGTGACCAAATGTATTTGGCAACGTAAATCACACTTGCAAATGTATGAATGCCACAGCATTAGATAATAAAATCAAACCAAGACGTATTGTTTTGAAAAAGATCTTCGTTCAGTTCAAAATAAAAATGCAAACTTGAACACTTCCTGGTTGGCAGATGCTAATGGAACATATCCATATCTAATGTGATCAACTACATCTGTGGTTACTTTGCTAGGAGACATTACAGTACTTACAAAATGAAAGTGATCAAGGTTTTAGCATAATTTGTTTGCAAATGCCACTTGCCTTGACATTGTCATCCAACACAAATACATTTATACATATAGGTGTCTATGTCACACTTAAAATTTACTTTCACTAAAAAAAAACTGAACTCAGCATTGAGTCAAAAAGGGACGAATCCAACGCGTTGGGTTATAATTTAACCTACTGTATGCTGGGTTATTGTAACCCATTGTTACATCAAGTATAAACCTTTTCTTGGTCAATTTAACCCTACTGTTGGGTTTGTCTCAATTTGACCCAATCGTTTGTTTAAAAACAACCCAGCATTTTTTGTTTGTAAGTTAAGTGTTAAAAGGGGCCATGGCATGAAAATCTGATTTTTCCATGTTTAAGTGCTATAATTGGGTTTCCAGTGCTTCTATCAACCTAGAAAATGTAAAAAAAAATCAACCCAGTAACTTAGTTTTGGTAAACCATTCTCTACAAGCACGTGAAACAATAGGTCATTGAAATTTGGCTCTCCTTATGATGTCATAAGGAGATCTTATTATAATAATACCGCCCCTTAATCTGCACTATACAACCATGGAACAGCCATTTATTGCAGAGGGAAAGAGAAAAAGAAAACAATAATTGACAGCACAATTGAGTTTGAATTGCAACAAACCACCATCATTGTGATCAGTGTTTGAATTTCATCAGCTCATTTGCATTTTAAAGGACACACCCAAAACGGCACTTTTTTGTACACACCTACAAAGTATCAATTTTAACATGTTATAATAAATTATCTATATGGTATTTCGAGCTAAAACTTCATATTATGTGCTCTGAGGACACCAAAGATTTATTTTACATCTTAAAAAAGTCTTGTGACATGTCCCCTTTAAGTAATCTTAAAGCAATACTCCAACAAAATATCTAAATTACCCCATAATGTACTCACCTTCAAACAATCTGAGATATGTGTTCATAATTTTTTGAACTAACACATTTGGAGTTATTTTAGTAAATGTCTTTGCTTTCCAAGATTATAATTGGAGAAAACATGAATCAGGCAACAACTTTTGACTTTGTAACCCAAAAAAGTGCATCCATCTTTAACAGAAGTAATCCATATGGCTCCTAGGGGTTAATAAAGGTCTTTTGAGGGTAATCAATGCAATATTGTGAGAAAAATCCATATTTTAAACTTTATAATTATAACTAATTGTTTACTAGCTTCCGGTAACAATGCCATCTTTGCGATACACGAGAGTCACTGCAACGTACCCGTGGCAACCAATGCTTACTATGGTCAAACTCTTTGCATAAATCACGAGTCCAAGATGGCGCCTTTACCTAAAGCTACACTGTAAAAAATACTTTTTTTGTTAAATCAACTCGGATTTACAAGTCATTTCAACTTACTATTATTTATCTTGACTAGAGATAAGTTGTTATAACTACAGGTGAGTTGACTTTTCTCAACTATATTTTATAAGTTGTGACAACTCATCTCTGTTGACATGACTTGTAAATCTGAGTTGATTTCACAAAGAATTTTAAGGCAGCAAAGTATTTTTTACAGTGTAGTTATTATAGTTTATAAAGTTTGGACCTTTTTTATTACAAAATCGCATTGATTACCCACAGAAGACCTTTATTAATCCATTGGAGCCATGCAGATTACTTCTGTGAGGATGAATGCACTTTTTTGGGGTTTAAAGTCAAACTTTTTCCATGATACCGGTTTTCTACCATTATAAAGCTTGAAAACGCAAGGATATTTTAATATATATCATATAATTTTGATATTTGGCTGGAGAATCCTTTAAGTGTACTGGAAGTTAGAAATACATTTCACATGACCAAATCATCCTGACTACATTAATAGTCATTATAGTTGTAGTCGAAAAATACTGTAATGTGCAATTCCAGTCGGTCATAATGGTCCATTACTCACTGGAACATGTGAGCTATAAAGATGTTAGATGCATTTATTTTAACATGCTTAAAAAAATCAAACAGAAACTATTTTATGAGCATTTCCACTGAGCTTTCCAGTGCTGTGGATATTCTGGAAGTGCACATCCTGTCTGCTCCAAGTCATCTCATGAAGTCTGCATCGTAGTGAGGGTCTCTCGAAAATAGCTCGTCTAGACATTATAAATGACATTGACATCCATCTACCACCTCATATCATGGCAGGTCATTATGTCGGGACCACCATACACCTCTTGTTTCTTAACCGGTCTGTGTTGTGGTAATGTGTTTAGCACACACACTGAAGAATCGACTTCCCTGGCCGCTGTCACGTACAATTACACCGAAAATACAGACTAACTCTGTGTGAATCCAGCGTACGTCTGCAGAACAGACATACGCACACTGCCGAATTACGAGTATGCCTTTTTAGGCTTTTCAGCATTCACGACTGTGATGTAGACAAAATGCAATTGGCTATTTAAAAAATGGCAAGTCGTTAGATAAGTCCCACCCCATCTTCCTGTTACAACAGGAAGTACATCTCTGCAGATCAAAGTCTTCAATGGATTCTTAACAGTGCATAGAAAATACATCAAAAGAAAATAGATCTAAATAAGATGCTTACATTAAATGCAACAACAAACATCTCAAACATGAAAGATGTATAAAACAGTCCCCTCATACAACAGAAATAAGCTTTCAAAACTTCACCTATGCAACCTAAAATAATGATCCATCAGAAAAGATGTGCGATTACAAGAGAAAATCTCTCTCACTCATCACAGTGATTTGATTCCCTCGCGCTGGTTCATATCAGCGGCGGCAGTGACAAGAAATCCCTGTTACGCGCTCCCCTTACTCGAAACATTTCCCTAACCAACTCCAGACTCACAACAGAGCCTGCGCTTTATAAATAGGAATTGTTCTGCGTTAAATTAGACACAGAAGCCGGACCCTCCGCTGAGACCCTCATGCAGTTTTCATTACACTCTTCCCTGTCCAATATCCAGACCCTCGATATCTGGTTACAGATTTCAGTTTTTGCTATGGATGCTGATATTTCAGGACTGAGGGTAATGGGCAGCAGCAGAAAGCCTTTGAATGGCGTCCAGCGCGGTGAAGTATCAATTTATGGGAGCACGAACCATGTGTTTATGAAATTAATAAACTCTGTGCAGCCAACTCGAGTTTTGCAGGCCTTTCATAGCACATTGGCAGATCTGCAGGCTGAGCGCTTGAGGTCCTCAAGGTCTGGCACGAACGCTTTCGCAGAGCGTATGAAAGATGTTTTCTTTAGCTAGGGCTGATGGAACAGCGAGAGGTTTCGCTTTGCTGTGGAATTCTGCTCTTTGTGTTATGCAAGGTCGGAAGATTACACCGGAAGATTTGGGCAGTGTTCGGTTGGTTGCTTCGCGGGTGTTTGTTGTGGAGGCTTGTTTGCATAAATGAGATGAGTTGGCATGATGTTGTCCGTTTTGTAGTATTTCTCGTTGTTTTTACACATTGCTCTGTGCAGGTCAGTGGTTTATAAATAATTAACACAGCCATTTATGCAGACTCTTAAATTGACAAAAATTTAATTCCTTCTTGGCTAACATGTTTATTTAAAGCAGATAACTTTACATTCATGATGTATGTATGTCATTAGCTATAAATGCAACTAACATTGCTTTTCTAAAATAACTTTTTGCATAGTCATACAATAAGTAGTAGATCTATTTGTCCAACCCTTCTCACAGAGAAACTGTGATTTATAATGGGGTCAGTTACACTGGCTTTACCCCCATTCAAGTCTGTTCAGTGTCTCTTTCCTGCTTTCTCACATCATCTCCTCTGTTCTTTCCACACCATCTTCCTCTCATTTTACATCATCCCCTGCTCTTCTCCCACCATCTTCTGTTCTTCTCAGATTATCTTCTGCACTTCTTTTCTTTGATTTTCTCTTGGTCTCCCCACACTTTCTCATTTACATTTACATATCCTTTGTGCGTTTCTTATCTCCCACCATCTTCTCTTGTTCTTCTTATCTTACACCATCTCCTCTTGTTCTTCTTGTCCCCCACCATCTCCTCTTGTTCTCTTTTACACTATCTCTTCTCACGCCATCTACTTTCTGTACTTGTCATCTTTTGCTTATCTCTACTCACATTGTCAACTTTTCTTTACTTACACCATCTTTTGTTCTTCTCTTTTCGCATTATCCCCTCCTGCTCTTCTCTACTTAGAATATCTTCTGCTTTTCTAAGTCCATCTCCTGCTTATCTCTACTTACATTGTTTACTGTTCTTTTCTTCTTACACCATCTATCTTTGCTCTTCTCAGATCATCTCCGGCTCTTCTCAGATCATCTCAGGCTCTTCACAGATCATCAACTCTCAGCTCTTCTCAGATCATCTCTGGCTCTTCTCAGATCAACTCCTGTTTTTCTCAGATCATCTACTGCTCTTCTCACACCATCTACTCTCGGCTCTTCTCAGATAATTTCTGTCTCTTCCCAAATCATCTCCGGCTCTCTTCAGATCATCAACTTTCAGCTCTTCCCAGATCATTTCTTGCTCTTCTCACACCATTTACATTCTGCCCTTCTCAGATCATTTCTGTCTCTTCCCAGATCATCTCATTCACTTCTTACACCATTTACTCTCTGCTCTTCCCAGCTCATCTGCTCCTCTTTTAACACCATCTAATTGCTGCTCTTCTTAGATCATCTCCTCCTCTTCTAGCACCATTTATTCTCTGCTCTTCTGAGATCATTTCCAGGTCTTCCCAGATCATCTCCTGGTTTTTTACACCATCTACTCTCTCATCTCTGGTTCTTCTCAGATCATCTCCTGCTCTTCTTACACCATCTACTCTTGGCTCTTCTCAGATCATTTCCGGCTCTTCCCAGATCATCTCCGCCTCTTAGTAGATCATCTCCGGCTTTTCTTAGATCATCTCCTTCTCTTCTTACACCATTTACTCTCTGCTCTTCCCAGATCATCTCCGGCTCTTCCCAGATCATCTCCTGCTCTTCTAATACCATCTACTCTCTGCGTTTCCCAGATCATCTCCGGCTCTTCCCAGATCATCTCCTTATCTTCCCAGATCATTTCCTGATCTTCTCACGTCATCCACTCTCTGCTGTTCTCTTTTCTTAGACCATCTGCAGCTTATTTCTGTTCACATTGTTTACTGTTCCTCTCTTCTCACATCATCTCTGGCTTTTCTTAGATCATCTCCTTCTCTTCTTACATCATTTACTCTCTGGTCTTTCCAGATCATCTCCAGTTCTTCTCAGATCATCTCTTTCTCTTCTCACATCATTTACTGTCTGCTCTTCTCAGATCATTTCCAGGTCTTCCCAGATCATTTTCTGCTCTTCCCAGATCATCTCTGGCTCTTCTCAGATCATCTCCTGCTCTTCTCACACCGTCTACTCTCTGCTCTTCTCAGATCATTTCCAGCTCTTCCCAGATCATCTCCTCCTCTTTTAACACCATCTACTCGCTGCTCTTTTCAAATCATCTTCTCCTCTTCTCACACCATTTATTCTCTGCTCTTCTCAGATCATTTCCAGGTCTTCCCAGATCATCTCCTGCTTTTCTAACACCATCTACTCTTTGCTCTTCCCAGATCATCTCCAGTTCTTCTCTCAGATCATCTCCTCCTCTTCTCACACCATTTACTCTCTACTCTTTTCAGATCATTTCCAGGTCTTCCCAGATCATCTCCTGCTCTTCTAACACCATCTACTCTCTGCTCTTCTCAGATCATTTCCAGGTCTTCCCAGATCATCTCCTGCTTTTCTAACACCATCTACTCTTTGCTCTTCCCAGATCACCTCCAGTTCTTCTCTCAGATCATCTCCTCCTCTTCTCACACCATTTACTCTCTACTCTTTTCAGATCATTTCCAGGTCTTCCCAGATCATCTCCTGCTCTTCTAACACCATCTACTCTCTGCTCCTCCCAGTTCATCTCCAGCTCTTCCCAGATCATCTCCGGCTCTTCCCATATCATCTCCTGCTCTTCACACACCATCTACTTTCTTCTGTTCTCTTTTCTTAGACCATCTGCTGCTTATCTCTATTCACATTGTTTACTGTTCCTCTCTTCTAACATCATCTCCTTCTCTTCTCAGATCATCTCCTGCATTTATCTTCTCACAGTGTCTCCTGCTTATTCCAAACTTTCAACAGCCACACTTGAAAGAATTGGTGAAGTCTGTGCCTGTCCCCCTACATCACATCTCTTTCTCTTACCCTCTCTCCCCACTTCACCTCGCCTCCATCACGCTACTTCTGCATGAACAAACTCTACTGTTGTTTGAAAGTAGTATAAACATCACAACTGTTTCGCATAGACATCAGTGAGATTAAATGGAGAGGTTTGCTTTGGTCTCCTGCTTCTTAGATGTTTCTCCTGTGGCCAGTCATTTCACATGCATCTTCAGTTGGACAGTTTGCGTCAAACTGCTCAGATTTTCCAAGAGACCAAAGGACTGGCATCCAAAATGAGAGATTTCAATATAAAGTTTTAATTTCAGACAGCTGTGTTAAGTGACGACAGTGAAATGTCACAAGACACAAAATCTACTTCTATGTGTATGATGTGGTTGTGTGTATGTTTGGGTCCATTTATGCAAGTATACAGGCTTATAAAATTGTATATATATTTAAACGTTTTATGTTTGTGTGAATATGTGTGTTTTAGACGGCTGTTTTAGAGCAACAGGTGTGACCTCATTGTGGTTGCTGCAGAAGCAAACAGAGTCTGCATCAGATACGCACACACACATACACTCGCCTTTGTCTTTCATTTGGTTTCTCACACTCACTTTTTCTCCTGTATGTTTACAGTTATGCAAGATACAGTCTGCATTGTACATTTATTGTGCTTATTTAATACCCAGTAAATCTTAAGTTCAAAGTTGAGAGCAGCACGTATGCCCCTAAAATAGTAAATCCTTAAAATGTTTTAAATGTAATGTTTTAGACATTAGTAATGTGCTCTACAAACAGAATGGTTAAGTTTGAGGCTGAATTGCATTTCGAGGACGTGTCCAACAAAAGGACTTGTTTTGACAAATGCAGCAACATTTGTGTGAATTTAGTGTGAGACTGTCAGTTTGTCTGGCCATTGCTGGAAAAGGCACAGATCAAGAAACTTGCTTGAAAACTATTTATTTTGCATGTCCCTTTTAGTTGTTTTTAAACACTTGACTTTAAATTTAAAAGGTGAATGTTAGTCATTGCACTTGATTTGGACTTTGTCTCCTTTTCTGGTTCATAGACAATTTTTACAGATCTATAGAACTAAACTTTAACCCTAAATCATGAGTGTATTTTTACTCCTCACTACTTCTTTTTGTAATGAAAACTTAAAAGGATAGTTAATCCAAAAATGGAAATTCGGTCATCATTTACTCAAATACCAACCTGTGAAAATGTCTTCATTCTGTTGAATACAAAAGAAGATATTTTGATAAATTATGGTAATTGATGGCACCCATTGACTTCCATTGTATTTGTACTTGCTACTGTGGAATAGGTACCATACTGGACTGTGTTCTTATCATTGTTAATCAAAATTTGAAGAGTTTGGTTCCAAAGCGCCATAAACGGTATTCACCGTATTCACAGTATTAAAAATGACTTCATAATTCTACGCAAAATCCGATATCCGCCGTGTTATTCTGTCATCTTTTCTCCCTTTTTTCCCCAAAACGCAATCAACGCCAGTACTCCTTCTCTGCAGAATGCTATAAATCTGCTCAACCAATCACAGCGCACCATTCAACGCATTGTAAACATTAATGGCGGCGCTTTGAATACACACTAAATCCTAGTTTTCCTCATCTACTTTGTACTTCGTGATCAACAAACAAACAAATGCAAAAACGTAAATGTGATGGCATTGATAAACCTGTGGTGGTTTTCTGTGGCGGGGAAGAAACGTAAGCCACTCGGGCGACGAAAAAATGCCAGCTGTTGCTTGTTCTCACATGACAGCATCAAGCTTATGTCACGCTAACACATTGACCCCAGGGTATCTTATGAAAAACTTTTACATTATTTTACTCAAAGTCAACGAAAATCGTGCAGGACCAAACATTTTATAGCTGATCGCTGTCAAAAAAAAGTTCAGCGACGAAGTCCCAAGGATGACAGCAGCAATGACAGTGTTCTTAATATGACAAAGTAAGTGTTTTGATTAATGCCATTAATGTTTATTTTTTTAATCAGTGTATACCACTAGTCAACTAAATGAAAATAACATGGCAAAGATGAATGCACATTTATATAATGATTCAATAGATTTATAGCATTTTGAAAAAAAACTTTATGCGGGGAACAAATTATCAGTTTTTTATAATTAATCTTTGAAAATCAAGTTATGGATTTGAATTTTTAATGTTATTATAACCTAAAGATGCCATGTGAAAGTTTGTAATGAAAATAGTGGTTTTCATCTCGTCACTTTCTTGGTATAGAAAACACGTTTTTATCAAAATTAGTCAAAATGGATTTATTGCGTTTTGGAACCAAACTCTTCAACTGTTCAAAAAAATAAAGAAACGTATACCTGTATAGGGTTAGAACAACATGAGGGTGAGTAAATAAACATAAGACACTCCCTTAGTCGTACAGCAGCTGTCCTAAAATTGGAATGATTTGGGCTTCAAAATTTTAAAAGATTCAGATGAAGACTTGGGAACTTGATAGATTCTGGCTTTTGAAGTGATTCAATCCAAATTGAATAGAAAGTATATTGTACCGTGTATTTACTATGGTGTTTTCTTGTTGATATCTGCTCTGAGCAAAATGCGTTTCACACTGAAAAACTCAAAGCTGAGTTCAGAGCTCACTTACTCTTCAAATTTTAAGAAAAAAGTTTGCCGTCACATTTTTCAAAATGTAACAATAAATTACTTTTATTTTCTGGGTGACGGTCACCGTTTTCATCCTTTCCTCTTAAACCACCTGGTTCGATTATGATATTAGATTAGATTTAACTTTATTGTCATTACACAAGTACAAGTACATGACAACAAAATGCAGTTTAGGTCTAACCAGAACCAAAAGCAATATAAACTATAAAAAGCAATAACAAAAGCAATATAAAAAGTGCAGGATATCAGTATTTGCATAAGTGCAGGATTAGATGATACTATGAAAATAATTTACAGGTGGGTGTGTACTATGAACATAATATACAGAAATGTACAAATGGATGGTTACATAATAAATTAGACTACACAGAACAGTAGTGAAATGAATTTTAAGTAGTACATAAATTAATTATGGACTGTAGCTAATATGTACAGTTTTACAATCCTACTGTATCACTTCATGATAAATGCAATATTTAAGGATACTGTAGTGTTAACCAACTCAAATAAACACAAGTTAACTAACTTTTTCAAATGTGCAAATGTGTGACTCTGATTGGATGAGTCACATTTAAAGTTGCTTTGGCTAATGTAAAAATCTACATGCTAATGAATGAACTATATTACCTGGTGAAAGAAATGTGGATATGATAATATTTCTGTTTATGAGACTGAACTGTCAATTTTATCACATTATGGTGATTTTTACATCAGCGAAGGAGAGTTTTTAGGCATGTGAAGTGTATAATTGCTTGCTTTAACCAATGTCTTAATAAATAACAAAGCTTAAAAATACGAAATGATTACAGAAAAGGATAACATGCTTTTTACAACCACATGTCATGAGATGGAAACTTGATTTTGGGAATTGGTCGGATTGTGAAAATTGGGCATAGCATGTCAGGTGATTGGAGAGGTTTGATGTGATGTCAGCCATTACACATAGGCAAGTTATTTAATTTTGATGCACGATTACGACTTCAATTAAATAATGCTTACAAATAAACTGTACAAGAAAAGACCAGGATCGGCCATTTTCATTTTAAGTTGGCATATTAATCTGTAAATGTCCATCACACGCTGATAATCACGTAAACATTCCTTGTGTTTGTTTTTTAAGCACATTCTAGACAAAAACGTCCCAGCACCTCATCACACATGTTGACGTTGCCATGGGGACAAATGGAGGAGAAGGAGCTCAGGAGATGCAAATGCCGGTAAATCGCTAATGTTGACTTGGGCTCGTACCCACACATATACACAGCGACCACAGAGATGCTGAGAGTGCCCTGGCTCCACAAGTTGACTGGTTTGCGAGTTCCAGTAAAGGTTGGTCTAGTTGGTTCCTCCCTTGCGTCCTGCGCTAAAAGTACGTTTATGGTGCTAATGCTTGTGGTGAGCAGCCCATTATGATCCAAACCCATCAGAACGGCTTCAAACGGTCCTCAGACTGCAGCGTTATAAAACAAACATCTTACGGTACATTAATCTAAAGGTATCTGATGTACATGCAGCAGGGAGTTTGGCTTAAATGATGCATTGAATAACCTTATTTTCGCACAGTTGAAATTCATAGTAAAACCATTCGGACTTATCAACGCAACTCCTATGTAATAAATAAATACTCCAAAACTTTTTGTCTCATCATCATAGATATTTAAAAAATGAAGTCTCTACCGTAAACTGACAGGCTATAAACTGGATAAGTAACACATGAAAAGGTGTTATGATAGTTCTCAGAGGAGTCTGTTTTCCCTATAGCCTACATTCATAAACCCACACATACGCATACAGTCACACGTTGAAGCTGCCAAACTGCCACAGTCACACTATCCACAATGACTAGAGAAGACACACAGATCATCTCCAATGACCGTAACGACTATCAAAACTGTCACTGACAACAGCAAATGAGAAAAGTAATGATTGGGTGGGCGACTTACCTCGCAGTAAACTAGACGAGTAATTGGAGAATGCGTCAAAGATGCTGTTTGAAGCCATGTGTCCCGTTCTGGAGGGAAAACGACTGGCCTTTCCGCTCCCTCAACGATGAAACCCTGAGAGGACGACAGTTCGAGAGAGAGAAATAAAGGAACTACATAGACTGCCTGCAACCAAGAATTTGGGGTTTGAGAATGCCACAGGAATCTTTTGCCACAAGCCGTCTAACAGAACTGCATATGTGCTGTGTGGTGAAAGCGAGCGATAGAGCAAGCGAGAAAGACCCAGTGAGGGACACCGACCATGGGATGGACTCACCTGAAGATGAAGACTCTCTCTTTCTTTCTCTCTCTCTCCCTTTCTCTCTCTCTCTCTGGTGGTTGTTGTAGCAGTATAAAGGTGGTTTAGTCGAAAAGTTGAAACTTCAGGTGTCTGACACTCAGGCAGCGGTGATCTCCGTGGTAACGGCCTGTCAGTCGCATGTCTGAGGTATCCGAGGTCACAGCTCCCGCGGTAGCGCTGCTGCACGGCAATCCCACGATCTGATTGGTGGAACTTGGATCATGTGACTCATCTCTCTCTCTCTCTCTCTCTCTCTCTCTCTCTCTCTCTCTCTCTTACTTGCATGTAAGTTCTCTTTCCCTTCACATAGTTTGTCTTACCTCTCTGATGGTATTTTTTCAAAAGCTGATGGGCCTTCCAGAACAGCGGCCACAAACGTACGCAACCCGCACCAAAGACGCAAACTCTTTGCGAGGGGAAATTAATGAAAACAAGGAAAATGAGAGGATTGTTGGGAGTGATGTGTTGAAATGTGTATATGAGCGTGTGAGTTTTTTGGTGGTTTTGGGCCTGTTAAACCACCCCTCCACCCTCACTCACCACTTGATAGTATCTCAATGTTACTCTCATTAAAAACAGCCGTGCCAGTCATTTCAGCCTTCCTCTAACTTGGTTTTAGCCTCGTTTTTACCCAATACTCAATGCTCACTGAATTCTACATGTTTGTGGTGGCCTACTTTTTTATTTCCAAAATATCTATGGTAGTTGCACAAATGACCTGATTTTAGTGACCCTTTTAAAAGTAAATGTGTTTATCTGTTGATCTACCAGTAGTTGAGTAACGGTTTAAATGTGAAGGTTTAAATGCCAAGGTGGCACTTTGGGGAATGGGTGAATTTTCAATTTACTCAACAGCGTCAACTTACTCAACAGGGTTTTGTTAAGTGAACATCACATTTATTGGTGGATCACTGCGTCTGCTTCACAAAGGTCATGGGTTTGATCCCAGGAAACATGCATAGTTTTATAATAAATGTACTTTCTCAGAAAAAAAGGCACAAGAGTCGTACCTTTTTGTCACTGGGACAGTACCTTTTAAAAAGATCTTAACATTTAGCTAGAGATATGTATCTTTGAGGTACCAGTATGTACCTTTACGGTATCAGCGTGTGCCTTAGAGGTACCAATATGTACCTTTTAGGTAAAAAAGCCCCAGGGACAACTTTTTTCTAAAAGTGTTTTGATTAAATACACTCTAAGAGGCCATTCAGATGCCGCTTTCTCCTCTTTCCAAATTGCTCGGGCAGTTGCGCTCCTGAGGTTCTTGTCACATGACCTGTGGTGCACTTGCGGGATTCTTCACAGCGTGCACGTCACTTCCATTATGAGAGCGCATACAGCGCGCCTACATTTAAAATAACGATCTTGAGCGCGCAAAAGAAGCGATATGTGAACGGCCCCTAAGTCACTTTGGATAAAAATGACTGCAAAATGCATTAATGTAAATATAGAAAGAAATATATTTTAGGTATAAAATTGAAGAAAATCAATCAAGAAATTGGTACCATATCCAAGTACTTTTTGTTCGAATTTGTGTATTCCTTGCCCATAATTTCAATTTAATTGTGTCTGCCATCTACATTTGCATGCTTATATATTGCTGAACAGGTTGTGTATTGTGTCTCTGTGCACCTACAGTGCCATGACCATGTACTGCACTGTCTGACAATGGTCAAAAAATGTCCCAAGCTGTCACTGGGGCAGTACTCATTTAAAATGTCCTAATATGTACCATTTAGGTACAGATATGTGTACATTTGGTACTAATATTTACATCTGAAGTACTAATATGAACAATTTAGGTGGAGAGGTGTACTTTCTGAAAGGGTGTTTTCTGCAAATCTGTAAAGTGTAAATCACAAACGTCTAGGGAGTGTGGCCTATGAGGCCACAGAATGACTTCATATTTCAACCTTGTCCCAACCACACACACATATATATATACAGTGTACAAACAAAATTATTACATAGTTTCCTATGTGAAAATAAGTCGGCTTAATCAAGACAGTTACCACAAGGTGGTCATGTATGTTGTGTGTGAGTTCACCTATGTGGGATCTACTGGAACAATTTTATTTGTCTGACTAGGACAATACTGGGCCATCATCCTTGTCCTGAACTTGATAGCATCTTGATATCCCAGTGCTCACACTTTTTATTTTTTATTTAATTCATTTGAAATGTTTTGAGTATCGGTCCATTAACTACTTGTATGTTTTTAAAAGCACGCTTTATCAGCTTCATACAATGCCTAAGTAGCTACATCAGTGGTTCTCAAACTGGGGGCGGCAGGGGGTGCCAGGGGGCCCCAGTTTTATAACATTTTATAAAATACAATAATTTATTATAAATTCTTTGTAATATAATCTCCATAAAATAAGGCTAACAGTACCAAATTGTATCACTTAATATGTTTTGTTTTATTTTATGTCATAAATTTTCTTTAACGGGGTCATGAAGGGCTGCACCACACAAAAGGGGGGGGGGCATGCCTAAAAAGTTTGAGAACTACCGAGCTACAGTATTTGGTGCGACCATAGTGACACAATATATCGTCCTATAATCTGTATCTGCAGATAAATGCATATTTTTACATTTTTGGACATAAATCAGAATTGCAATTTGTACGGTCTTACACTTGTGGGATTTCATGACATAATTTAAAATGAGTATAAAGCAAATCTTTCTGCATTTATCGTATTGGTAGATGTCATTTACTTTATTTGAATTACTTTTTATGGGTGCATCCCTAATTATGATGGCAGTTTTTCATTCTTTAGAGTATTAAGCACATAAGACAGGAGATAATTGTATTAAAACTTAGAGGACAAAGACCGTGAAGACCTTCCCAAGCTTTGTTTGTATAACCATGCATACATTTAGAAAGGAGCCCACTTAATGCGTGTATTCCCAAAGAGCGTGTGTCCCGTTCGGATGTAGAGGACGGGGCCGTCCAGCCCTTATCCATAGACACAAACACCATCTGCTCAGTGTTTTGGGAAGCGGGTTTCTTAGCAGCGTTCTTCACTAACCACAAGCAAAAATGGTCAGAGCAGCACCGCAGCGATCGGACCGAGCTGTTTTTCTCTCTCTCTCTCTTGTTTATCAAGCCCCTGTATTTAAGCTTAATATAACTGCAGTATTTTGCTGAGAGACCTGCGGTGGGGCGATCGCTGCCAATGTCCCTCCACCCCACGGGTGGGGCAGAGCGGGGTGGTGGCTAAAGCGTGCGGTCGCAAGCGCAGATGTGCAGGGGCTTATTTTGTGGTGTATAAATTGCAGGCTGCCCCATGTGCAACTCATAAAGGGGAAACACAGCAAAGGACAGAATGAAAAGTGCAGTGATGAGGCCACATTCACTTCAAACGCTTTTCGGAGCAAAAACGCCCAGAGAATCTAAATCGGTCCATCCCGCTGAAGGGGGATCAAGACTTTCGAACAGAAGGATGAGAAAGTATCTCAGTGCAAGGTTTCATGTCCTTAAATTAAACCGTTTTTGATGCTTGATACCGTTATGCTGTAATGCACATCTAGTTGATCGCCATGTAGTTGTTTGCTGATGTGATGAGTTGGAAAGAATGTGTTGACAACTGTGAAGAAGCGTGAATGTGAAGTTATTCAACAACATGATCGTTAGGCCGTTTCGGCAAAACATTTACCACAATCCTAAAAGCAAGACATTCTCTAAACTCACTCTTAAGCCCTGTCTTTTTTTCTCTATGAAAGTCTAAAAATCGTATTTTACATGCTATAGATTTCTTTGTCAGGTCTTCTTTGAGACCTTCTTCATGGGGAAGTGAATGTTCATGTGTTAACAGAAGAAAACACAATCCCTTGCTTCTCATGTGTGGTTGTGGGTAGAGTAAAAGAATCCATACATCGACCTCGTTACTGTTTTGGCAGGGCTGTTTGTCTTTCAAATAGTAATGTTATTGATTCAATTAGTCTGATTTTTGTTAAAGAAAATCACTTGTATGAAAGTAAATGAATCTAAAACTACAAAAAAAGATTGGCAAGATAAATGTGCAAGAACAAGAAAACCTAGGCGGGTTTGTTGGTCTGAACTGATCTCCCAGCCTGGTCAGACTGGTCTGTTGAATGGTTTTGGGGACTGTATAGCTGGTTGGGCTGGAAGACCAGAAAACCATCTTAGGGAAGTTCCTTTTGTTAGGCCTGCAAGGTTTATTTGTTGTGTAGTATGTAGAGTGTGAAACCTGAAGGTTGGTTATTCTGGTGTTGTGGGTGGTTTGGTATAGTCATGTTAATTGATTGTACATTTTATTGACAACAGGGTTTGGGAGTTACAGCTTAACTATTTGGTCTTACATAAGGGATTTTGAAAAAGTACACTCCAAATTGTTGGAGTTGTTATGCCCAAATAATAATGAATCATAATCTTGAATGACACTCGATCTAGTAATATGGTGGACATAGTGAAGGGAATGAAACGCATAGATTTCGCATGTTTATCGGCATGGCACAGTAATAAGCCCCTCCTCTTTCCACAGAGATGTACCCACACCCCCCTTTCCGTTTTCTCACACTCGCTCTCAACCACAAGGCCTTTTACTGGCACAACAACACATCACTCCACCAGTTCTCCACAAATTTCTCATCTTCTCGTAAAAAATTTACTAAACACAACTTATTTCATTGGTGCTAAAATTGTATTTTATTTTATAAAATTGCTCATATGTTTTGTATTAAATTTGGTTTGTTCTGTATGCCAAGTCATTTTTTAACACTTAAGTTTGCATCAGCTAACATGAACTAACAATAATAAATCCATTTACAGTATTTATTCATCTTAGTTCATGTTAATATCAGCATTTAACTGTAAATTTTTTTAATCAAATTTTGTAATTGTTGATTGGCAATTACATCATTGCCAAAACACTTAAAGGAGTAGTTTTTAATCAGGTATCTTCCTTTCTATCATTGAACAACCTACTTGATGACAAGTAGTCAGGTTTCAAATGCAACCACTCCATTGAAAAATTGCTGTCGGTCACGGAAGCGTTACGGCTATCGAAGGCGGAATTCAAATCCTAGGTTCTGATTTTGCTTGACCTGTCGGAAGCCTTTGACACAGTCAATCATCAGACTAGCCACCTTATCGTCGCTAGGGATCACAGGTACTCCTCTCCAATAGTTTACATCTCTCTGATAGATCCTTCAGGGTGTCATGGAGGGGCACGTTGTCCACAGCCCACCAGATGGTCACTGGGGTCCCTCAGGGATCAGTGCTTGGTCCACTCCTTTTCTCCATCTACACAACATCCTTAGGACCTATCATACAGGCACATGGCTTCTCCTACCACTGCTATGCTGATGACACCCAGATCTTCTTCTCATTTCACCCAGACGATACCATCATAGCAGCACACATTACAGCTTGATTAGCCGACATCTGGATGAAGAAACGCCACCTCCAGCTGAACCTAGCGAAGACGGAGCTGCTTGTATTTCCGGCACAACCCAAGATAAAGCCCTATCTATTTAACTGGGCAACACAACCTTTACTCCTTCCAAAATTGCTAGTTTTTCGTAATTTGCGTAATTTTTGATGACCAACTGTCCTTAACTGATTACACTGCAAAGTCAGCGCGATTATGTCGATTTGCATTATACAATATCAGGAAGATATGCCTTTTCCTCAGTCACCACTGCTCACTTTCAGAACTTTCACTGGCACTGCACCGGCATACTTTCACACTTTTCTGCATTCCTACACCAAATCGCTTGATTGTTTCCTTAACTTTGTAAGCTTTGGTTAAAAGCGTCTGCTAAATGTAAATGTAAATGCACAATGAACTAACATGAACAGTTGTATTTGCATTTACTGATGCAAGGGAAGGCATGTTTATTTGTATAGCAAATGTCATGCACAAAGGTAATTCAAAGTGCTTTACAAAGGAATAAGAAAACAATCTAAGAGAGAGAAAAATGTAAAAAAAATAAGAGACCTTTAAAAAGGATAGTTCATCTAAAACAATTCCGTCATCAATTACTTACCCTCATGTTGTTTAAAGTCTGTATGAGTTTCTTTATTCTATTGAACACTAAAGAAGATATTTTGACAAACATTTCCAAAGTAGGAAATAGAATTACCATGGAAGTCAATGGGTAACGTCAACGGTGTGCTTACCATCATTAATTAAATATCTTATTTTGTGTTCAGCAGAATTTTTTTTCACAGGTTTGGAACAACATGATTAAATTTTTTGGGTGAAATACCCCTTTAACAAAGATTAATAAATGCTAACATAAATTCATGGCCCATTATTAGCTCATGTTAGCTGCATTTTCACTCCTGTAGCTCTCACATCACACATTGCTTTCAGGAAGTTCCTAAAAAAGATGATGTCTGCCGGGTTTACGTGGCTTTTACAAAACTCTCTTTCTCACTTTCTCGTGAGAAAGACTTAAGCTTTTACCATTGTTCATCATAAAAATATGTCCCTTTTTGAAGAACCAAAGATATTTTTTTCTAGATTAAACTTTATTGTCACAGGTACAAAGTCAATGAAATGCAGATTGCATTTACACTATTAGGGTCCACTATGAATTATTGCTGTATTTGTGCACTTAAAATGAACAGCATACAACTTCTTAACCAATGTAGGTGAAAAATAATTTCATATGCTCTAAAAACTGCTGGTTTATCCCCAGGGTTGAGTCCAAAAGGGACAAGCCCAGCCTCTTGGGTGGTAATTTAAACTATGCTGGGTTGTTATAAACATTATATAAACATTTCTGGGCTATTTTAACCCAAAGGCTGGGCTAGTCCCTTTTTGACCTAACAATAGGTTAAAAATATCCCAGCATTTATTAGCTTTAAACTTTTTAGTATGCTATTTCTCACACACTGATCTACCTCTGCCTTGTCTTTCACTGTAAGCCTAGAAAAATTGATTGAACTTAAAAATGCCCTAACATGTCAATTTTGTCTTGTTAAACAAACAAGTAACTTTAAGTTAAATTTACTTGATATTGCTGAACAAGCCATTTACATTTTTTGTTCACTGAACGTAAAATGTCTCGTTCCGGCTATATTCATATTAGATAAAAAACATTTTCTATACAATAAGAGAAACTTTATTTCATGTGTCTTATTTTAACATAGTTTTATAAAACGTTTAATGTTAACATAACAATATTTGCCTCTCAAAAAAGAGGTCACTTTGTAAAGCAAAGGTAACTTTAAGTAGAGCAAACGTTTCAACTTCACAAAGACTCATCATAACTCAATTCACAAGTCTCAAAAATGAGGACAGATTTAAAAAATGAGCTCGTCAGGACAAAAATAATAAGCAACATCGATAAAAACAACTGCAGTAGAAATAAAGACAACAGCAAAACGACAATCATATAACAGTTGCAGTTAATTTATGCATGCTGCATAATGGGTACAATTTTCAAATCCAGAGATTTAAAGAAGCTAAAATTAATTTATTCAACCTAAAATGTCTTGTTTAATGAGAGAAATCACACAATTTTTGCGTTAAACTAAAACACTTGAGTAAGGGGGCATGCACACCAAAGCTTTTACGCCCGTGGGATTGGTGATGTAGTCGGTCTTGTCTACATCACCAATCCCAAGAAGTAAACTGTTGCCTACAATCTGTGTGTTTGTTGTAGTCCAAGAAAAGAGTTTTACGTTGGAAACGATTATTCGCATCATCGTTTACTTTGGGGTTTGTACCTTTTGCATATCGTTAACATTTACTAATACACACTTACACACCAAAGGAAATGTAAAATCGTGAATCGGGCAATAGGTGCTCTTTAACCCTCTGGGGTCTAAGGGGTTTTTAGGGCCCTGGAGAAGTTTTGACCTGCACTGACATTTGTGCTTTTTTCAGTTGCTTAAAAACATAATAATGGCAAAAGTCTTATAACACTGCATTCAGCACAAACTGGGCTACTATATTATATGATTAACATGTATGTACATGTTTGTATTTTTGAGAGAAAAATGTTTATGCGTGGTTTTTGAAAAAGAAAAAAAATTAAGTGACTGATATAAGTCCACAAAACTCATTCTAAACATGTTTTCCCAAGACTTTTCAAAACAGGATCTAGTAGTCTAGAGTTTTTTCTTTAAAATGATGTGAAAATTATTCTGCTTACTCCTTCACATAACACAATATATTGATTTACAATTTCAAAGTCACTTTTTGGTTAGGAAGGCAATATGCAAGGAGGCTGGAAGCTCTTGAATAATCTGTGATTGACAGCTGAAGAACAAAACAATTGCATAATGAGCTGCATAATGAGCCTTTAGGCAGGAATGTGAAGACGTCATTATTGTTACGTGTTTGTTTGTGAAAGCAACACAAAAGAAATGCCTTCACATGCATGATCCTGCGTTAAATAAAGTTACTGTGCAGAGATATACGCGAATAAACTGGGTTTTAGATGCGTTTAGATGCGTCTTAATACAAAGTGCGTCAAATATGAGGCATTGTGTGTTTGTGTATGCGTTTGCCCGTGGATGCGTCTGACGGAAGCACAAAGAAAACATAAGCGCATGGAGATAACTTTTATTTACTAGGCGAGAGTAACCAAGTAGATGTGATGTTTGCAATCGTCTTTTATAAGAATACCAAAAAGCGCGTCAAATGAGGCATCGTGTGTTTGTGTGTGAGTTTGGACATCGATCCCATCACACTGACGAAGCACACACACTCGCGTCTGTCTGGAGATTTAGGTGCGAGTAAACAGTTATGTGATGTGTGCAATCGCATCTTTTATAATGATACCACAAAGCGCTTCAAATATGAGGCATTGTGTGTTTGTGTGTGCGTTTGGACGTCGATCGAGTCACACTCGCGTCTGGAGATAACTTTAGTTACAGTCACGAGTAAACAAGTAGAAGTCATGTTTCCAGCACTCGGATTAAAACTCAACACAGCAGTGAATGGCTGCAGAGACGGAATGTCCATTGACTGTGGGGTTGACTAATGAATATGGATGATCTCTGCTCTTCTCTTCAATGGAGCGGGGCGTGGCTCATTATAGATAATGAAGCAACAGAAGAAAGACTGTCTCTTCTAATACAGTTAACAACGAATTACAATATTTGTTTTCGATTTCACTTATATCATTTAAAAGCAGACATTCGAAGCATTATGTAGACGCACAAAGATCACGGGTATCTTTTGTTTGTATGACAAGTATTCGTTAAGTTACAGTTAATTTTTCTGACGTGTTTCTGAAAGGACTTCACTGAGGGAGAGAGAACAAAACGCGCATCATGTTTATTTTCTTAATTTTGCGAAAAGCACAACATTCTGTTTTTATTGGGAGTAGACAGAAAAAAACTAGACACTTTAACGTTTTAAATGATGTATAAATCATATCTGTATGTCCAAAATCTTTTTTTGGAAAACAGGACTTCCCCATTTGCCACATTTGTACCCATTCGCAGTTGCAGAACTGCGGCATCTTGTTAATATCTGTGATCTTTGTCTGCGCCCCATGGCAGCCGCTATTGGGGTAAACCTGCACAAATGTGGGGTTACAGAGTTCCACTGGCAGACTCCACTGCGTGGGAGCCTTGAAAGCCACGCTCTGCACCTCAAGATTCACCATCTCACATTCCTCAAACCAGACCAGGCCAGATCACAGCAGATTTGGGCCAGAGCATGGTCGACCAAAACCCAACCACCAACCTCTGCTCCCTGTTGTTCGAAGCGCTTCAAACATGCAGATCTGTGTCACATGCCGCCGTGCCAGTTTATGCCCGTTCACAATTCTCGTTTTTGCTCTCCCACGGTTCAAGCTGGCTGACATTTTCTCAGTTTCGATTGTGTGTGGTGTTGGTGAAACAAACATACCGCTTCTCCTCATGCCAGGCCTGTCGGGCGTTCAGACAACATCGCGGATATCAGTCAAATGTTTTTAAACACTCATCTATATAAATATTTGTTTGCTCGTGTCCGTATACGATTGGCTGTGCATTAGCACGTTCGCTTGTGTGTTTATGATGTGCATGTGAATTTTCTGAGTTGCGTGCTACGGCTCCAGTGACTGTCAGTATTAGATACGTGTGAGTGGTTTTGTGTGTTTGCATGGTCTATCTATGGGTTAGTGTTTGTGTGCGTGTATATTAGACCTGTTGATTTCCTGTGGTGCAGACAGAGGTTTGAAAGTGGCAGACTAAAAGAAAAGCTTCGCTACAGGATGTTCAAATGTTGTTCTCACTGAATGTACACAGACACGAGAGAGATGCATTTGCATGCGTGTGTATTTCTGTGCGTGTGAATATCATGCTTTTACTGATATATGATTTTTGCAAATATAAAATAATCTAAAGAGTCAGTGTTGCGTGCATTCTCATGATCTGCGATCTTAGAGCCATATGCAGATAAAATCTTGCCTGCATACAGAGAAATTCGATAAGAAATGGTAAGCACCAGATATCAGTTGAGTGGCACAGCAGAAGTTTAGATATAGAAACATGATATACAAAGGCATCTGGTGTTTAGTGATGACGTGTACGATTATCATCTGTCAGAATAAGATAATAACTACATTTCTGCACACAGATACATACGTTTTAACAACGGTAGCTGCAAACACTTTTATCCAAAGCTACTAGCCATGCATTTTTTCAGCATGTGTGTTTCCTGGGTTCAAACCCACAACCTTTAGCACTGCCAACGCAATGCTCATGCCACTGTGTTATACAATAGCACAGGTTCTGTCTTTCTCTTATCAAAAACATTTTTGACCCTTGACCACAAAACCAGTCATAAGGGTCAATTTTTTTAATTGAGATTTGTCATCTGAAAGTTGAATATGTAATATTTGGACTAAATACAACTATTTGAAAATCTGAGGGTGCAAATCGCTTTAAAGTTGTCCAAATTAAGGCCAAGCAACACATATTACTAATGATAAATATATTTTTAAAATGTTTACTTTAGGAAATTTACAAAATACAGTATCTTCATGGCCATAATGTTCGCTTAATATATCCTAATAATTTTTGTTATAGAAACTCAGTCATTTGAAATCAAACAATGGCTATACAGATATACCCATGCTACTTAAAGTGCACCTATTTTATTGCTAAAAACAATGTTATTTTGTGTATTTGGTATAAAACAATGTGTTCACGTGGTTTATGGTTAAAAAAACACATTATTTTCCACATACTGTACATTATTGTAGCTCCAGATATCCTTATTTCCTCAAACGCATCGATTTAAAAACAATTTGTTGTAGTCCAAGAAAAGAGATTTACGTTGGAGAAGATAACTCGCGTCATCGTTTACTTTGGGGTTTGTACCTTTTGCATATCGTTAACACTTACACACCAAAGGAAATGTAAAATCAGACCATAGTTGCTCTTTAAAGCTGCTTTTGTGGTTCACGGTCACATTAATTGATTTAAATTCATTCGTCAATTCTTTTATTCATTCTTTCCGTAGAGGAAGACACAGAAACACACGCATATGTCTTTAAATTCTGTGGAACTTCAGGTTTTGGGTGATTATCAGAATGCCATGAGTCACCGCAGTCAAAGTGCATTCTGGGTAGGGATGTGACCACATGTTGAGAAATGAGTGTTTCACCGTAAAGTGGCTGTGTGTGTGTGTGTGTTTGTGTATGTTCCATGGTAGAATGACTGTGTGTGTGTTCCATGGTTAGGCGTGCGGTCGTTATGACCTGCTTTCGTTTGGACCCATCACTCATTTGGTTCAGAGCGATCTTGTGAATCAGAGAGCAGGTTTGCATGTGAGCGAAAAAGATTTATTTCAATCTGTTGCATCCTATAAACTTGTCCTCCTTTCACATATCACGCTACAGAGACGTATAAGTCCTTACACAGTCACCTAAAACATACAACTCTTATATATCAGATATTTTAATACACAAGGTGTATTAATAAATTTGGTTGCAAGGGACTTCATTTGTGCTGCGTGCTGATATTATCATTTAAAAAAAACTTGACAATTTTTTTTCTATTAGGTCTCATAGAGACTTTACCGCTGAAGAGGTTTCCCACGCTTTGTTACTCTTCAAACACACTTGAACATGCGGTGAGAAAATATTCAGAGATATTATATCATATGCATGTAGATGCATATCTCAAACTTATTCTCTAAATACAAAACTGTATTTGGTTATAACCTACAGTATTTATTTTAGATTATAACACAGAGACTTGATTATTTTGATCTGTGATTGTCTAAAATAACTATTAAAATTTTATTCAATGGTTGGCATCCAAATAAGGGAATTTTAAGAATTTAAATGTTTCATAAGTTGATCTTTATGTAAGCTCTCCAGGTGACCTTTAACATCTACATGTGCTCTGAATCGTATTTAGCATTAAACCTTTAAGCACTTTTACCTGTACTGTATATCCTTACTAGATAGGTCAGACTTTGCTAAACAAAGTTTCTATTTAAGTAAGTTAAAAAGTGACTTTTTATTTGCTTAAAAGTAAATATCATCACCTCAATGTCAATGTTACAAACCTCCCAAACGCTTTGGTGTATATTGTGTATAAGGTGTTATTAAATGTGCCTAATTCTAAATATTTTGACCATTACGAATTGTTTTAAATAAAAACGAAAGATTTATTAAAACAAATTCAGAAAAACTTTATTTGTCTATTACGCTTTCTCTGTAACGGTCATGAGGAAAATTGGGGAAGTAATATTTTAAAATTGTAATTATTTGACGGTCTATCATTAGGCAGAATGTAATAGTGACAGCTCTTCTGCAGCGTTGTGTTTGTAGAGAGTGAGTGATATAATCAAGAAAGTGGATCTCAAAGAAATGTTTGATTTAAAGAGTAGATAGTCGATGCCATTTCTCATGGTGGCAGATGTTTTTACAGCGTTGTGGTTAGTCAAAGCTTCACTCTGCACACAAATGAAGGAATCGACTCTATGTGGGCTTTGCACTATGCTGTATTCTGCATCATTTGTGTCACACAAAGCTTTCGTGACAATAGTCTCATGCCTGGTTTCCGCCACTGTGATATGTGCTGAAGCGTAGGTGTGGAAACATCTTTCTATCTCTCTTTCTGTGTCCTTACACATTAATGCAACTTTATTCGGATGTTTTAACATATAAGAGAGTTTATTATTCTTGAAATGCACTTTCCACTCTATATTTATTAGGAGATCATGTAGTGTGTATATATACTAATTTTGTTTTGGTGGCCTAATGAAGGTCATGTGTTGGCACATAGGATATTATTTTGGCCCTCTTTATGTAAATATGCCAGGTTTATATTTCTGTAATAACATGTTGCACATAATAATGTTAGTGCTTATTTACTTAAACACTTTTAAAATGAACAATGCGCGTTAGTGTAGGAGGTGTGTGGATGTCAATGTGTGTTTATGTTTAGGCATGTGTCAGTTTCATTCGGGGTGGGTCTTGTCAGTAAATGCACTTGTGTTTTACTTTCACACACTGTGTGTGTTTGATGTGTGTAAGGTGTGAATAGCTGATCGATGACCAATGTTACTACTTTCCCAAGCATCACTGAAATAAATGACAATCGGGAACAAATTGCATTGCATTGCTGAGTACGATTTGTTTTTTAAATGAGCAATAAGCCTATTTGTGAAAAATATTTATCAGATATTGTTATTACTGTATGCAGTGAAATAGAGAGATGTTTGTCTATATTGGAGTTGTATAGAGAGCTTTATCAGTTTGAGAGCTGTATTGTAGGAGGTTGAAAGGGCCCAAATGCTCCTGTGGGCTCTGTGATTGGGGCCACAGCAGAGGTTTGTGGGCAAAGGCTCAGTATTTTAAAGCAAAGGAAATCAAACCATATCCAATACACACACACACACACACACACACACACACACACACACACACACACTATAAGAGCAACACTGACACAACGTCTCTGTAGTTTGGTTTTAATGCGGAATCATGGTTCATTGCTCAAGTGTATTGCCTGAAAGTTGTAGTAATTTAGAGAGAGATTGTGAAAAAAAAATGATCAAGGTGCACGCTTTTAATACTGGGTTGTCTTCTAAAGCAGCATATTTGTATCTATAAAGTTTTAATAAATTACAGATTTTGAGTGTTCAACATAGACAGCAGTTTTTCATACAATCATTAAAATAAGGTTCCTAAAGAACTTGTACCTTTAACATACACAAAAGCTTTCAGACGCACAAAGGTGCTTTGTAGTAAAAAGCAATGCCTTAAACAGCCCAGAAGACGTAAATATTTGCCCCAGCCATGCGTTAAAACAGCCCAGAAGACGTCAATAAATGCCCCAGCAATGCGTTAAAACATTCCAGAAGACTTCAATATTTGCCCCAGCAAAGGCTTAAAACAGCCCAGAAGACGTCAATAAATGCCCCAGCAATGTGTTAAAACAATCCAGAAGACTTCAATATTTGCCCCAGCAAAGGGTTAAAACAGCCCAGAAGACGTCAATATTTGCCCCAGCAAAGGGTTAAAACAGCCCAGAAGACGTCAATAAATGCCCCAGCAAAGTGTTAAAACAATCCAGAAGACTTAAATATTTGCCCCAGCAAAGGGTTAAAACAGCCCAGAAGACGTCGATATATACCCCAGCAATGCGGTAAAACAATCCAGAAGACTTCAATATTTGCCCCAGCAAAGGGTTAAAACAGCCCAGAAGACGTCAATAAATGCCCCAGCAAAGTGTTAAAACAATCCAGAAGACTTCAATATTTGCCCCAGCAAAGGGTTAAAACAGCCCAGAAGATGTCAATATATACCCCAGCAATGCGTTAAAACAATCCAGAAGACTTCAATATTTGCCCCAGCAAAGGGTTAAAACAGCCCAGAAGACGTCAATATATACCCCAGCAAAGGGTTAAAACAGCCCAGAAGACGTCAATAAATGCCCCAGCAAAGTGTTAAAACTATCCAGAAGACTTCAATATTTGCCCCAGCAAAGGGTTAAAACCTCCCAGAAGACGTCAATACATACCCCAACAATGTGTTAAAACAATCCAGAAGACTTCAATATTTGGCCCAGCAATGAGTTAAAACAATCCAGAAGACTTCAATATTTGCCCCAGCAAAGGCTTAAAACAGCCCAGAAGACGTCAATAAATGCCTCAGCAATGCGTTAAAACATTCCAGAAGACTTCAATATTTGCCCCAGCAAAGGCTTAAAACAGCCCAGAAGACGTCAATAAATGCCCCAGCAATGTGTTAAAACAATCCAGAAGACTTCAATATTTGCCCCAGCAAAGGGTTAAAACAGCCCAGAAGACGTCAATATTTGCCCCAGCAAAGGGTTAAAACAGCCCAGAAGACGTCAATAAATGCCCCAGCAAAGTGTTAAAACAATCCAGAAGACTTAAATATTTGCCCCAGCAAAGGGTTAAAACAGCCCAGAAGACGTCGATATATACCCCAGCAATGCGGTAAAACAATCCAGAAGACTTCAATATTTGCCCCAGCAAAGGGTTAAAACAGCCCAGAAGACGTCAATAAATGCCCCAGCAAAGTGTTAAAACAATCCAGAAGACTTCAATATTTGCCCCAACAAAGGGTTAAAACAGCCCAGAAGATGTCAATATATACCCCAGCAATGCGTTAAAACAATCCAGAAGACTTCAATATTTGCCCCAGCAAAGGGTTAAAACAGCCCAGAAGACGTCAATATATACCCCAGCAAAGGGTTAAAACAGCCCAGAAGACGTCAATAAATGCCCCAGCAAAGTGTTAAAACTATCCAGAAGACTTCAATATTTGCCCCAGCAAAGGGTTAAAACCTCCCAGAAGACGTCAATACATACCCCAACAATGTGTTAAAACAATCCAGAAGACTTCAATATTTGGCCCAGCAATGAGTTAAAACAATCCAGAAGACTTCAATATTTGCCCCAGCAAAGGGTTAAAATAGCCCAGAAGACTTCAATATTTGCCCCAGCAATGAGTTAAAACAATCCAGAAGACTTCAATATTTGCCCCAGCAAAGGGTTAAAACAGCCCAGAAGACTTCAATATTTGCCCCAGCAATGAGTTAAAACACAGAAGACTTCAATATTTGCCCCAGCAATGAGTTAAAACAATCCAGAAGACTTCAATATTTGCCCCAGCAAAGGCTTAAAACAGCCCAGATGACGTCAATAAATGCCCCAGCAATGCGTTAAAACATTCCAGAAGACTTCAATATTTGCCCCAGCAAAGGCTTAAAACAGCCCAGAAGACGTCAATAAATGCCCCAGCAATGTGTTAAAACAATCCAGAAGACTTCAATATTTGCCCCAGCAAAGGGTTAACACAGCCCAGAAGACGTCAATATTTGCCCCAGCAAAGGGTTAAAACAGCCCAGAAGACGTCAATAAATGCCCCAGCAAAGTGTTAAAACAATCCAGAAGACTTAAATATTTGCCCCAGCAAAGGGTTAAAACAGCCCAGAAGACGTCGATATATACCCCAGCAATGCGGTAAAACAATCCAGTAGACTTCAATATTTGCCCCAGCAAAGGGTTAAAACAGCCCAGAAGACGTCAATAAATGCCCCAGCAAAGTGTTAAAACAATCCAGAAGACTTCAATATTTGCCCCAACAAAGGGTTAAAACAGCCCAGAAGACGTCAATAAATGCCCCAGCAATGCGTTAAAACAATCCAGAAGACTTCAATATTTGCCCCAGCAAAGGGTTAAAACAGCCCAGAAGACGTCAATATATACCCCAGCAAAGGGTTAAAACAGCCCAGAAGACGTCAATAAATGCCCCAGCAAAGTGTTAAAACTATCCAGAAGACTTCAATATTTGCCCCAGCAAAGGGTTAAAACCTCCCAGAAGACGTCAATACATACCCCAACAATGTGTTAAAACAATCCAGAAGACTTCAATATTTGGCCCAGCAATGAGTTAAAACAATCCAGAAGACTTTAATATTTGCCCCAGCAAAGGGTTAAAACAGCCCAGAAGACTTCAATATTTGCCCCAGCAATGAGTTAAAACAATCCAGAAGACTTCAATATTTGCCCCAGCAAAGGGTTAAAACAGCCCAGAAGACTTCAATATTTGCCCCAGCAATGAGTTAAAACACAGAAGACTTCAATATTTGCCCCAGCAAAGGGTTAAAACAGCCCAGAAGACGTCAATATTTGCCCCAGCAAAGGCTTAAAACAGCCCAGAAGACGTCAATATATACCCCAGCAATGCGTTAAAACAATCCAGAAGACTTAAATATTTGCCCCAGCAAAGGCTTAAAACAGCCGAGAAGACGTCAATAAATGCCCCAGCAATGCGTTAAAACATTCCAGAAGACTTCAATATTTGCCCCAGCAAAGGCTTAAAACAGCCCAGAAGACGTCAATAAATGCCCCAGCAATGTGTTAAAACAATCCAGAAGACTTCAATATTTGCCCCAGCAAAGGGTTAAAACAGCCCTTAAGACGTCAATATTTGCCCCAGCAAAGGGTTAAAACAGCCCAGAAGACGTCAATAAATGCCCCAGCAAAGTGTTAAAACAATCCAGAAGACTTAAATATTTGCCCCAGCAAAGGGTTAAAACAGCCCAGAAGACGTCGATATATACCCCAGCAATGCGGTAAAACAATCCAGAAGACTTCAATATTTGCCCCAGCAAAGGGTTAAAACAGCCCAGAAGACGTCAATAAATGCCCCAGCAAAGTGTTAAAACAATCCAGAAGACTTCAATATTTGCCCCAACAAAGGGTTAAAACAGCCCAGAAGATGTCAATATATACCCCAGCAATGCGTTAAAACAATCCAGAAGACTTCAATATTTGCCCCAGCAAAGGGTTAAAACAGCCCAGAAGACGTCAATATATACCCCAGCAAAGGGTTAAAACAGCCCAGAAGACGTCAATAAATGCCCCAGCAAAGTGTTAAAACTATCCAGAAGACTTCAATATTTGCCCCAGCAAAGGGTTAAAACCTCCCAGAAGACGTCAATACATACCCCAACAATGTGTTAAAACAATCCAGAAGACTTCAATATTTGGCCCAGCAATGAGTTAAAACAATCCAGAAGACTTCAATATTTGCCCCAGCAAAGGGTTAAAACAGCCCAGAAGACTTCAATATTTGCCCCAGCAATGAGTTAAAACAATCCAGAAGACTTCAATATTTGCCCCAGCAAAGGGTTAAAACAGCCCAGAAGACTTCAATATTTGCCCCAGCAATGAGTTAAAACACAGAAGACTTCAATATTTGCCCCAGCAAAGGGTTAAAACAGCCCAGAAGACGTCAATATTTGCCCCAGCAAAGGCTTAAAACAGCCCAGAAGACGTCAATATATACCCCAGCAATGCGTTAAAACAATCCAGAAGACTTCAATATATACCCCAGCAATGCGTTAAAACAATCCAGAAGACTTCAATATTTGCCCCAGCAATATGGTAAAACAGCCCAGAAGACGTCAATATTTGCCCTAGCAAAGGGTTAAAACAGCCCAGAAGACTTCAATATTTGCCCCAGCAATATGTTAAAACAGCCCAGAAGACGTCAATATATACCCCAGCAATGCGTTAAAACAATCCAGAAGACTTCAATATTTGCCCCAGCAATATGTTAAAACAGCCCAGAAGACTTCAATATTTGCCCCAGCAATATGTTAAAACAGCCTAGAAGTCGTTTATATTTGCCCCAGCAATGGGTTAAAACAGCCCAGAAGACGTCAATATTTGCCCCAGCAATGCGTTTAAACAATCAGGAAGACATTTATACTGTATTTGCCGCAGTGATTTGTTAAAGCAACCCAGAAGACCTCAATATTTGCCCCAGCAATGCGTTTAAACAATCAGGAAGACATTTATACTGTATTTGCCCCAGTGATTTGTTAAAGCAACCCAGAAGACGTTTATATTTGCCTCAGCAATGGGTTAAAACAACCAAATAACATTTATATTTGTATTATACAACACAAAGGGCTAAAACAACCAAGAGTAAGTTTTTTATTGCCCCAGCAAAGGGTTAAAACACCCCAGAAAACGTTTATATTAACCCCAGCAATAATTTAAAACAACCAGGAAGATGTTTATATGCCCCAGCAATGCGTTAATACAACCCAGATGACGTTTATATTTGCCGCAGCAATGGGTTAAAACAATCAGGAATACATTTATACTGTATTTGCCCCAGTGATGTGTTAAAACAACCCAGAAGACGTTTTTATTTGCCTCAGCAATGGGTTAAAACAACCAAAAAAACTTTAGATTTGTATAAACAGGGAACTACACTAACCTTTTCCACTGGTGGCACTTGCGCTACCAACTTTTTCAGTTACTGGCGCAAAATATGATTTGGTCGCACATATTTTTTTCAAGTTATGTTATATTAAGGCGCTCTGGATAATAATGAACAATAATGAAACTGTATTGCATACAGATATGCTTTTTATTTTACTTGCCATCTTTTAAACCACATGCCGCCTTGTTTTCTTAAACGTTGCACGTTTCCCACAGATCTGAAATTTACTTGGTGGTGGTAGCCGGTGAAAAGGGCAATTATTACCCACTGACAAATAATGGTCTACTATACATGTGACGTAGAACTAATAATGTGTGACACAACACAATACTTTAATTCATTGAAAATTAATATTAATTTCACATTACATTTCATTAATCTAACCACCCCAAACTTTCTTTGCCATTAACAAAGCTGACACTGTTTGTCAAAGCACCACGAAAAGACTTACTGTTTTTGCACTGATATATGAAGCAATTAGATCCCTTTTATCAAACTCAATATAATACAATACTATATTAATAGACAGTGCAGGTCTATTATAAATGTGACTGATGTTATAATGGTAATAATTTCTATTAGATAGGCACTTTTACTGCTTCTGCTCTATCTTTCTATTTCTCTCTTGCCGATTTAAAAAGCTTAATCCACTCATTATTTCAGATTTAAAAGTCTACTTGCTGTCTCGGTGACAGACTTTACATTGCTTTGCTCGTTCAGTGCAATTGGCTTGACATTAGCATTGCTTTTTGCTACAATCTCTGTCCAAACTTAATATGGATATGGTTTTAGAAAAGATATGGTTTATTAATAATAAGATTATTAAAAAAATGTGAGAAAGAAAATGCAGCGCGTGGTCGTAACAAGAACCATCGCCATAGAAACCGGAGGCACGCTGAATCTGCACTCGAGCTTTAGCGCGGTAGCGCTCATGGACGTTTTCCGATCGACTCGGGTTATAAACACAACATTAATCAGACTTGGGACCCAAAGTAATTAAACTAGGACCTAACCGGACCCGACAGACCATTTAAAATATAAACCCGGAACCATACGAGTCCCGCGTCCTCAGTGAAGAAAGACCTCTGCTCAAGTTCAGAAACAAGGAAGACACTGCGCTTGCGTCGCGTCCCACCCATTTCATTGAGAAACAGCTGAGCACGCAAACGCACACTGATAGGGAGAGACACGACGTGCTTTCACGCAAAATGAAGCCAACGTGTTGATGGCTCAGAGCACGTTATAAAACGTATTCTTAAGATCCACATTTCTGTTTTAATAAATGCTCATAGTAAATCATAGCATATTGTCTAAAACATTAGGTAGCACATTTGCGACCCATTAAAAATTAGGGTCGCAACGGCAGTTCAAAAGGTCGCATATGCGACCATTTTGGTCGCAGTGTAGCTCCCTGATAAAACAACCCAAACAACATTTATATTTGCCCCAGCAACAGCTTAAAACAACCCAGAAAATGTTTATATTTGCCCCTCCAATGCATTAAAACATCCCAGAACACTTTTATATTTTAGCCAGCAATGGGTGGAAACAACCCAGCATTTTGGTTTGAAACAACCCAGCAGGGGTTAAATTATGACCCAATGGGTTGTGTTTGTCCCTTTTTGACTCGATGCTAGGTTGAAAATAACCCAGCACATTTTAGAGTGTTGAAAAGGAGGGCCAAAATAGTTATTCTATAGCGTCACTGTGAAGAACCCTTTTAGCACCTTTATTTTTATTTAGAGTGTATTAGATGGCATGAGAGACAACAAACCATAACAAGAATACAACAAACTGTTATTTAACCAGTGTAGTCATCCGGGATCCCACAAACCAGCAGGCTTGTGATTTTCAGTGTTGGGTAGGATGAGTAAATAAGCCGTATACTTTCATGTGACTTGAACTGTAGTCATATGAAGCTCTTTATTGATACCTTTGTGTTTTTGTTATTGTACTTTATATGAGTGACATGAAGATGTGCAAATAATGACTTTATTGTTGAGGTGAACGATTTTTTGGTCAACCAACCTCACCAGACTGGTAAACATCATGCTTTCTGTTTACAGGTCTACCAGAAGCAAACCAATACGCACCCAACCTTTACCGACATGTAAATGTGTGATCTTTCAAACAGAAAGTGTAAATCTCTTTATCTAATCGTGTTTTTTTCCATACAGTAAAACCCCCAATGATAAATAGTTTAGCGATCATGAAAAACCTTCTGATATCAGTAATCCTTTTAATTACAGGTTTAGTGGACTGAACTTATGACGAACACAATGACTCATACACTAAAAACATCAGTAGTCTTCAGTAGTGTTCAACTGGATGCCAAATTTACTCACAGTCATTCTGTGGAAACAGTTGAAAGAGTCGGTGACTCATAATCCTTATGAGTGAGGATTTCCAATATGCCAAGAAAAAATTTAATAATCCAAGATAATAAGAAAAACATGTGCACATCATCCAGATCTCAAATACAAAAATGTGCACAAATTGTGCTTAGGTAAGCTCATAATATTCCTATAAACTTAATACCAGTTTTTCTACAGGATTGCTAGTACAAAGTACCAACTAAATTCGGCACGCTCGTGTTCTCACCACAGATCTGAATATGTACGTTCAAACCATCCGCAATGGCAATATCGATGTGCAAATGCTTCAAAAATTGCAGAATCTCCAGGAACAATAAAAAAACTTCATTGACCTTTACTGGATTATGTGTCTCATAGGCAGACCTTTATTTTTTTTGCATTTAGCACATGCATTGTTTCCCAAACATTGACAGTGAAACCCAAACCTTTGCATTGCCTCTAATGCTTAAAACACCAAGAGGTATGCATAAACGTTGTATAAAGTACCTAAGAGTTAAAGTTACGACACTGAGTAATGCAAAAAGACAGCAAACACCCAATAAAGCACCTAAAGTCTGATGCATGTGTGATGGAGAGGGTCTGTATCAGTCGCTTCCTGTTTTTGCAAAGTGCAGACATATTTCATAGATGATTTTGCAAAAATAAGAAGGCAAACAATACACGTTTTATAAGATCTTCAGACAGCGTGTGTGTGGCCTGTGATTGCCGCAGCAGAAGTGAGAAACAGTTTACCGTTGCAATAGTGCTGCTTCCGGTCTGAATGGGGGAAACTAACAGCGTCTGGCTGTCTGATTGTCACGCAAAGGCTCGGCTAATCATCGCAGCACCGTTGGGCCCTCAGACGCAGAAACAGGAAGTAAGCAAGCGACAGGGGAAGTTGTTGGTTTTTTGATGGCCATTGCAGTGGTTTTGAGACTTCTCTCACAGAAAGAGGGGGCAGTCAGATGTTTGGCGTGGGAAAGGACGAGACGGGCCTGTTTTTTTTCTTTTCTTGGAGATATTTATTTTTTGATATTACGACATTGCGCTATTTGACATGATGCACTCACTTACTGCCCTCTCCAGCAATGAAAATGAAAACGTCTGGCTTCGACCAGATATTCTGTTAAACAAGACAGACACGGCGGTTAAAGTTAGTGTTAAAGTTGCAAAAAAATCCACATGCTCTTATTTTGTTTGTGCACATAATAAAAGCACCATAAAAGTCGATATGACTACAGGATATTCTGAATTTTATCTATGGGGTTGCTGGATGGCACTGTATTGCATACAAGAGCATTACGCAAAACCATACAGGCGGATACTATTATTATTATTATTACCCAAGGTCAATGTCATCAGAAATAAAACCTTAAAATTTCCACCACAGAACAGTCACCATCCTGACCAGTGATATCACATCTTGCACTCTGCAGGCCCCAGACCATGACTGTGCTAAACACTGAGTATTATTCATGACCTACACCTACATGAACCTAAAATTGGACCAGCCAAAATTGCACAACTAAGTCAGGGCAAATCTTTTTTTTTTACAGTGAGGTTTATGAGATGGGAAACCAGTAGTAATTTTGTCGGAGTCGAATAATGTCTCAGTTTGTGTTGTGGCTTTTTACTTGCACTGGAAAATTTGGCTTTGAACTTTTACTTCCAGTTTTCTCATGAATAGGATGCTCATTAATAATCATCCACCGATACGGCTAGATTGAATTATTATCATTTTGAGGTCAACATCTATGTTTGATTAGTTAAGTAACATTGTTGCTTTCGAATATTTTTACTGCATTCTGATTAAAATATTGTATCATAAAAAATACTTTATATTTTTATATGCGCCTAAAAACACATTAAGCCATATATTATAGCAGGTATTATATTATTCACCAGCATACGATACTTGCTATTTTATAATGCAAACCGTTTAATTTCATTCCTTTTAATCCATTCCAAGGTTGACCCATCTTTCACTCTTAGAAAAAAGGTGCTTCACAAAATCTGCATTACCATTTAAGATTTGCGCATAACTTTAGAGTTATTTTTAAATGTTGACAAAAGCTATTGCAAAATGACAATCGAAAATCCATCCAAACATAAAGCGAATCTTTTCAAAATTAGCAAAAACAAAAAATGCTAATTAGATGCGTTTCCATCAAGTTGTTAGAGTGAATGATGATGGGATTGTTAACCTAGTAACCAACAGTAAATAAAACAAGACAGGAAAATTGAGACAGGGGGCAAGTTATTAATTTATTAGCAGAGCAGCTTGTAATTGCCAAACTGAATGATGCTCACAGAAGGAATGCAGCATTTTTGATGCAGGCAGTAGCAGCAAGGGCATTACCACGACGTCAAGTGCCATGTATGGTAAAGACATCTTCAGGGGAAACAGCTAGATGGTCAGTCCCGTGGGTTTAATGTTCGTTACATCAGAATTTATTCGGCAAAAGCGTTTCCATCTCCCATTATATGCATTTACTCTTTTCTTAGAAACCAGAAAACCTTAATTGCGAATTACGGGATTTTTATTTAAAATTGGGCGTTTCCATCACTTGGTTTTGATGAGATACTTCAAAATGCGCATAAAATCGTGGTGATGGAAACATCGTGGTGATGGAAACATGAAAACCGATGTTATGCGACTAAAACGTACTTTTGATGTCTTGCGATAAGTCAGTCCAAAACCATGGTGATAAGTGTTTAACTTCATATGGCACCACATTAACTGAAATGTGGATGGCATCAATTGAGCGACGCAAACGCTTTTAGAGGAATCGACTTTTGAATCGCTCTCGCGGTTGCAATTTGAAGGGTAATTGAAACGCAGCTAGTGATGCCATAAAGAACCACTTCTGGTTCCTCAAAGAACAATTCAGTCAAAAGTTATTTTTCTTCCTTAATGAACTCTTTCATATCGTTTTTTATTCATGTTGTTTTAAGGAGTGATAATAAACATTTTCAAATAAAGCAGCTTTGGTTTTTTAAAGAAATTATTCAAATAATTTTTTATTCTGTCTTCATTTACTTGCCTTCTTTCCAATCCTTTCTTTTTTCATTAACACAAAGAAAGTAATATTGCAGTTTGTTTGTGGGACAGAAATAAGCAGACTGAAATTTAATTGTGATTCACTGAAAATCATTTCAGGTTTAGTGACAGGTTTAGATTGAAACATAAATGCAACATACAGCATATGAATGAGGTTTAAGGGTGAGGGGAAAATCTCCAGGACGTACATTAATAACCTAAATTGTGGTCTGTTCATCATATAATGTTGTATTTTATCCAACTTTATTTATCTGTCGACTGTGCATTTTATTTAACAGCATGCAGTTTTAAGATGTTAACACCATACAAAGGACTTCAATACAAGATTAAATGTGTTAAAAT
Source organism: Paramisgurnus dabryanus (assembly GCF_030506205.2). Classification (NCBI taxonomy): domain Eukaryota; kingdom Metazoa; phylum Chordata; class Actinopteri; order Cypriniformes; family Cobitidae; genus Paramisgurnus; species Paramisgurnus dabryanus. The sequence continues at coordinate 6,245,708 of NC_133356.1, forward strand.
GAACTAACAGTAAACAAACAAACAACACTTCCACAGCATTTATTAATCCTAATTTGTTTCTTTCTTATATTTTTCAATACACTTTTAGTTAAACAATGTATTGTTGCCAATAATTGATGCACACTTAACTAATATAAACAAAAAATGAATAATTGTATTGCAATTAAAGCTGCAGTTTGTAACCCTAACGTCTCGATCGCCCTATCTGACTATAATATAGAAAATTGCAGTTATTTGCAAACTAATGTTCTGTGCGTGCATTGTGCATTGCCCCGCTACTCTGCACGGATGAGTCTGATATCTGTGAACACCACATAAGAGCGGATCTGTCGATATGATAGAAGTACATCCTAGTACAGGGGTTCTCAACTCCAGTCCTCGGGCCCCCCCACCCCTTCTAGAATGTTTTAGATGTCTCCTTATATGAAACACCTGATTCCACTCATTAGGCTCCTTCCAGATTGTTTGAAACTTTCTTAATTAACACACTTACAAGCTGATGAACTGAATCAGGTGTTTTATATATGGAGACATCTAAAATGTTCTGGGAGGGGGGCCCCCGAGGACTGGAGTTAAGAACCACTGTACTACCAACGTTTTCTGCGTGCGGACCCCCTTGTGTACGGTGCATTCCTTCGCGGCCCCCTCGAAAGATAATTTAGGACAAAATCAGTTATAAAATGTAACATTTTAATTAAACAAAACATATTAAGAAAGGAGAGAAGAGTGTGGAAAATGTGTTGTCAGCCGAAGACCTTGTGGTGAAAAGGAACAGCACTTCAGCTATATCATATATTATTTTGGATTAAGGAGAGATGACGGCGCAAACACAGGTACTGTGGAAGCGCTGATTCACATATTGCGTCTATTGCGTGCTCAAGTTCATTACTTCAAATTTATGTGCGCTCTGGAAGCGCCGCGGTCGCGACTCGCATGCGGTGCGACGCGCTCGTTTTTCCAGGCTTTTCAAAAACATTTTAACTTTTCAGAATGACACAAGCACAGGGTGCAGATCATGTGACAATAACCTACGTGTCTAGCATTTTCCACTCGTTTTTAGGCACGGCATGTGAATGGCCCTGAAAACATGAAAAAATATAAAATATTTATCGCAACTCCCATCATCATCGCAACATTAAACAATGTCACCGCACATCGCAACTTTTCCTCACATCGTCCAGCCCTAGTCTCTGCTCCAGTATTTAATCCATTTAGATGTTGAAAAGCACGACTGATATTGACTTTGGTTGTAGCGCGAACACGCAGTTTGAGCTTTCACTGTTTTAGTAGATGATTCCCTAGATGTAAAAACTTAAAAAACTGACATATTTACGTTCCGTTCCCCAGATGATCGTCTTTTTGAAACTGCCTTCTAGATGACGCATTAAACTCTAATCAGCTGTTTTTTAAAAGTTTTTCGAAGCACATGCGATGAAGCGACTGACTCCTGTCTCCTTTTTTTACGGACGTGACGTCATCAGGCAATAACAAATGATTTGTTTTTTTGCTTTTTCCCGGGAAAACACGACAGCTCAAATTTGTAAATCATTATTAGAAGCTTATCATTGTGAATTGGGGCAAGGTAAGGAGACACGTTTTTTTCTACATATTCACTTTAACTAACAGAACAAAAATGTTATTAATTCGGCATAAATATGCATTTACTAATCGCGACTAATCGTTTGCAGAATAAAAGTTTTTGTTTACATATTAAATGTGTGTGTAATGTGTATAATAATTATGTATATATAAATGCACACACATGCATCTATATATTTAAGAAATATTTGCATGTGTAAAACATTTGTATATTTACATAATTTATATCATATATAAATATACATATTTATAAAATCAATATATTTTCCATAAAATTATACATACATGTGTTTGTATTTATATATACATCATATTTGTTGATGTACTGTGTATAATAATTATGTAAACAAAAACTTTTATTCTGCAAACGATTAGTCATGACTAATCATTAGGCAGCGCTAAAAAGGAGACCTCCCTGTACAGTGTTACCAATTTTGTTGTTGTTTTTGTAACTGAATCATTCCTTCTCATACCTTTTGAGCTGTTTATGTTTCAATTTATTTTTTAGAAACACTGCTGATCTCAAAACAATTTGTCCGCCAGAGCTGAGGTCATAGTTGGTTGCTCTTCCAGACAGACAGTATTTAGAAATAGGTACTGTAATTTTACAAGTGGTAAGACAGCATCAGTGATATCACCCACAGAACGTGATCCCGACTTCATGGGTCTACACGGTCTGCCACACACTCAAGCAGATGAGTCCTGTGGTGACCCGTCGACAGATTCAAGATCATGTGGTGGCTGCAGCCGGGTTGTTAAAAGCCACTCTCCTCTCCACGATTTCATTCACTTTAAGAGGAAGAAATTGAGGCCCTTACCTCATCTTTGTGATGAGGTTTCGGTGTGTTTACAGAGATGTGGAAAGCCTGCTGTTGGTGAGGGTAACTGCCACAAACCAAGGTGAGGCTGGTTCTCAAAACACTCGGAGATAAGACATACAGGGATGCATTCGCTAACCATAAAAGACAGTAGAGAACGACATAAAAACAACCGCTGAATGTACTGTAAGGATTGTTTGGGCACCGCCCTTGCGTCTTAAACCAACCATCAGTTCTCTTCTGAAACAAGAACGTCTAGTTCCTTTGCTTGCTTTATCAGCATAAAATGGCTTTACTGGCGTAGTTTATGAACTTCCATTAAAGTTAAAGAATGGGTGCAACATATCGATTTTTTTAAAGAGTGAGTACGGTATAGTTTGCGTGATTGGATAGAGATTTGTATGTACACAATGAGTATTCCTGCTCCATTTTCCTAAAAGAAAATGATGTAAATTTACACGCATCAACACAAGTGTATATTTTAAATGCATCTCTTTGGCTAAACATCAAGTACACTAGCATGCAAATGTCCTAAATCCAAGTATAGTTTCACATGGCCCGTGGGGTTCAATTACTTGGACTGTGATTTTGACTATATGTAAATGTGTTATATCAAATAACTAGCATTAGGACTAATGTCATGACTAACACTGAGGTTACAGCACGAGATGCTCGGGACAGATAAGAACCACCATCGAGGTTTTAATGGCTTTGACCTGCCGATAGCGAGCTCAAGCTGAGGTTTTCAAAGTCTGGACTCAGTTTCCCGAGTTGGAAAAAACTAATGACAATGGATTGTTATCAAATTTTGAAAGAGAGAGAGATCTTCTGACCACTGCCTGACCACTGCGGCCTAACTGCACTCAGGCAGAGTTTCATAGACTCAATGTATATTAAACCTGAGATGGAATTTCATACACTGATGATGGCTGTCCTGTATCAATCCAGTAAATCCAGAAGAAGTATCTCTACTTTTATGTCTCTCGCCGTCCATCTCTTTCTCTCTCTCTCTATCTCTCTGACACCATCCATCTCACATCTTTTTTCATATCTCCGGTTTGGGCATAAAAATATCCCGGTTTGTCATTTTAACTGAGATCGTTGTATGGTTTAGGTTTCAAAAAATACATTATATGCATTAAATGCTGCCGATAGTAATTATTTTTTGTTGAAGAGCTCATTGGTAGCGCATTGTGTTACCAGCTTAAAAGCCCTTGGGTTCGAACCCAGGGAACACGTGTGCTATCTACTCCACAAATTATAGGTTAGATCTCTACAAATTATTTTGAAGATCACGGTGATTCAGCACCAGCGTATTTTTGTTGTTTTATAGCACAACACTTGGTTATTTTGGCAGGATACTAATGCAAAACTCACCTCTGTAGAAGTGTACAAGCCCTAGTTGGTAAGCTGGTCTACCAGCCTGGCCAAAATGTTGGTTTGTTTTTTATGTTTTAGAGGGATTTTGGGCACATGTCAGTTGGTCAGACCATTTGGTCAACCAGTTAAACCAGCTTGGGCAGACCACGCTGCATTGTAAGCAAAAATGGCCCCCACCTCTCACTGGGGTGGTATCCTTTTAAAAAGTACCCCTTTGCACCTGCACTCTTAAAATGAATGTGTTAAAATAACACATCTTGTTGTGTTATTTTTGGAACAACACACGTCATGTTGTTTTAACACATCTTGTGTTGTCCCTTTTATTTATTTGAACACGAAATGACACATACTGTGTTAAATAGTTTAACAAAATCAACATATCATTTCCAACAGTGTAAAGACTTCATATTAGTACCTACATACTGGTACTAAAAATGTACACATCTGTACTTAAACAGTACATTAGAACCTTTTTAAAGGATAGTTCCATTGACAGCTTGGGACCATTTTTGATCATTTTTTGACCAACCAACCCATTTTAAAACTTAGACAGGTGCCTGTAGCTTCACTTGTATTTTCTAGTGCAGCGAATTCTAATTAAACCAAGATTATTTAACTTTTTTGTTACCGTATATTCACGTGTGCTGTTTATATTTGCGATAGGGTGATTCTCATGAAATCCAGATTTAGGTGTCCAGCATCAGAATTTTTAAAAAGCCCTTGAAGCCAATTTTTTTTGCACATATAAGATGATTTAAAAAAAATTCCTATAGAATTATTTACATTTTTTAGATTATCATTAGCAAAAATTATCATTACCGTAACATGATGTTACCTTAAATATATGCATTTACAAACTCATGTTTCGGTAATGAGAACTAAAAAGTTGTCTAGGTACATGACACTTTTTATCTGGAGAGAAAAAATAACTGCTTACCTGGTAGCCATCTTGATTGTCCCTTCCAACAAATTGTTTTTGAAAATGTTAGTTGCTTGAGGGCTTAAAGCAACACTATGTAGATTTTTTGCCTTTAAATAATGTCTCTAAAATTATTTTCAGTGTTAAAACAACTTTTAACTGGACAAATTGTACTGTTGCTGCAACCTGAGCAGCCTCCTAGCTGCTACAAGCACACTCTGAAAGTGGCGGTGGAGGGTAGGAAACACAGCCTCGCCCCTCCCCCTGCCTGCAGAAGAGTGTCTGATACAAGGCACTGTTGCGCTTTTCAACCACATGGGGGAGCTGTAAGTCATTTTTACATGGAAACTACATAGTGTTGCTTTAAACAATGATTGAAAATTGTTGCGGAGGATATGAAAATTGGTCTTGGACACATTTATATTCCTTATTATTGTCTCTACATTTACCAATGATCACCAAATACCACATGTTTCTTTACTGTAAATGTTTATAGTATAACATGCACTGAAGCTTTTAATTATTTAGATTTTTTAATTATAAATATTTCCATGTCAAAGAACCAAAATCCAGTCATGGACACGTTGCGGTAATGAAAAAATTCCCCTTAAATGTGGAAAAACAACAAAATTGGTTTGTGTGATGTCATTTGAAATCATGTGCAAAATAGTACACAAAGAGATGTTTGTAACTGTATGCTTCTTATTTTGATAGCATTTACTTTTTTTATCAAAATGTTTCATGACACCTCATAAGTCTAGTTTCCAGAGAATCACCCAATAGTGTATCATGTCTGCTTGGTATCTATTGAAATCAATTTGAAGTTGTATCGTTCAGGTGTTTCTCATGATGTGAAGTATTTTATGAGCCTTTTTATACAGAACCCTTAGGTGAAGACCCATAGTGTTTACTGTCCTGGGTTTCCCTTATTTGTGTTTTTGCTGCGTTGTATCATTTTCTGCTTGCATGTTATCCAGAACAGTCGACTTTAGAGTAAAAAAAAAATCACACTGAGATATGTAAACACCCTTTTCTATAGATCTTTGGCAAGGCTGCCGTGTGTGTGGTGAGGTGCAGCATGTGATAATGGCAGTGTGGTGTGCAGCCTGCAGTTTCCCTCTCCGCCGCTCTGTTGAGGCCACACCTGCCACAACTGGCGCGGGCTGAGCCAGCATGGCTGACCGAGCATGCCACCGGGGTCTGGCTGTGCACGGGCGGATCCGGCGGTGCGACGCCTACGGCCCCACAGATGTGATTTGAGGCCTGAAGTGAAAGAAGAAAAACCACTGTGTAGATCCCAGTGACAGCCATGGCAAACTTACAGATCAGAAGGAGAAAGGGTGAGCCAGAGAAACTAGCTTGACACAACCTGTTGAAATCCTATAGTTATGTAGGTCTAAACGTTTGGATAATTATTAAAGATATTTAGAGCTGTTACTGTTTGGGTTTTTAAGTAGTTTTAAGGGCGTTTGGGTGGGTGCTGTTTTGTAAAAAAGTACATAATTGAAGCAAGAAACTTAAAAAAATGCTCCTCCGAGATATTTTAGGCACCAACATGCATATTAATATTTTCTCATAATTTTTTTAAAACTGCACATTTGTGCTGCTTGTTATTGCGTCAAACTCAGACATGCACTTACCAATAACAGCGTCGGTGCTTCTGATGTTGTGCAGACCACACAAATTGATTTCCATTTTCACTCAACATACCGTTCCCAGCGACACACTGAGGGGCCTTTTTTAAAGGTCAACCTGCTCTCATGTGACCTGTGGTTTAGCATCACACTATACTGGAAAAACCCAGAAAGAGCATCACTCTCACAGAGGGTTGGGGGACCTTCTGAAGCGTGCTGTACTCTGACAGCAAATCTAGTTATGAATCACTATGCACCAAAATGACAGAGACTCATAAAGAAACTTATCGTACCTGCAGTAGCGTCCTGTGTTACCGGCATGCATCAGTCTCAAAGGATTTTGTGTTTGCTTCCTAGCAATTTTACTGGATTGTCATACTGGAGTGTGGTAACAGCTCATCCGCAATCTCGACAACGACAAATTCGTAATAAATAGACAAATGAAATTAAATATTCACATGTCTGGAAAAATACCACAATCTCTGTAATTACTAAGAGCTGTCATTGAGTTTTGAGTATTCGACTGAGTCAAATTCAGAATAAAATCAGAACAAGTGTCTGAATGAGTTCTGAATCAGACTGAAATGACAGAGTAAATAACGCTGATCGCATTTTTTAGAAATGATCATTGCAAATCAGGGTAAAAATCATTACTCCTGACTCCAGTGGCGGTCGGTGACTTCTTTTTCGATGGTTCACAATGTGAAACGCGTCACAACATGCATTCAGGCCGTCATATGTGTGGCTCATCATGTCAAAATATGTGTTTGGCGCGTCATGTAAACTTATGTCATGTCAGTCAAAATAAGTGTCTGCTGCAGACGATTCGAATGGGTTTATGATAAAGAGACGCTCACGTTAGCAAGATACTCACTTAATCTCATGCGTAATCAGAGTTTAATGTTAAGTTAGTGTCTTGTGGGTATTTTGTGATGTGAACATCTCTTTTATCATAAACTCTTTCAATGCGTGTGCAGCAGGCACTTATTTTGACATGACGTGTATAACACGACACTCCAAACACATATTTTGAATTCGCGCCCCTCGGAAGAGAAGTTACCGGCCGCCACTTCTCCTGACATCAGTGATCATCACTCTTGATTACAGTAATTTTTCCAATTTAAAACTTGACTCTTCTGTAGTTATGTGAAAAATGTTTTTTTAACCATAGACCACAATAACAGATTGTATTACACCAAATACACCAAATAACGTTGTTTTAAGCAGCGATAGCTAATATTGATTGCAGCTATTTTTAATATTGATCGCAGTCAGTGGCGGCTCGTGACAGCTTATCCGAGGGGCGCTAATTCAAAATATGTGTTCGGAGTGTCATGTAAACCATGTGCATCATGTGTTTTGTCAAAATAAGTGCCTGCTGCACACGTGTCAAAACTGTTTACGATAAAAGAGACGCTCACGTTCACAAAATACACGCAAGATACTCCTTTAACAGTAAACACTGATTATGCATGAGATTATGGGAGCATCTGGCAAACACGAGCATCTCTTTTATCATAAACCCTTTGGCAGCAGGCTCTTATTTTGACAAGACACATGATGCACATAGGTTCACTTGATGCACAGAACACATATTTTGAAATTACGAACCACACACATGACGGGCTACATACATGTTGTGACGAACTTTGCATCGAGCGCCCTCTGGCCGTCATTGATTGCAGTGATTTTTAAAGGGATAGTTCGGCCAAAAATGATATTAAACCCATGATTTACTCACCCCCAAGCTGTCCGAGTTGCATATGTCCATCGTTTTTCAGACAAACACATTTTCGGGTATTTTAGAAAATGTTTTAGATCTTTTAGTTGATTAAATTTAATGTTACGGGGTCCACCCATAGTCCACGACCTTCAAGTCCAAAAGAAGACCTTTGTTTATCATCCAGGAGCCGTTTGGATTTAATTTGTGAAGGATGGACGCACTTTTTTTGGACTTGAAGGTCGTGGACCCCGTAACATTACATTTAATCAACTGAAAGATCTAAAACATTTTCTAAAATATCCGAAAATGTGTTTGTCTGAAAAACGATGGACATATGCAACTCGGACAGCTTGGGGGTGAGTAAATCATGGGTTTAATATCATTTTTGGCCGAACTATCCCTTTAATATTGATTACAGTGATCTTTAACAATGCCTGCAGTGATCTTTTCTTGATTGCAGTGATTGATCTTCACTTTAGTAGTCATTATCCAATTATTACTTTGCTTTAATTAATACTCTTGATTTCTGTAATCTTTGCACCTTTGTATTATTCAATATTCATTAGTAAAAGTAAAAACCCAATCCAAGTGAGTAGTAGACCCACATGCACGCACACACAGAGCAGTGCATTTGGGAAATGTGCCTTGCTTAAGGGCACAACCTGCCTGCGATAAGATCGAACCGGCGACCCTTGGGTAACAAGCCCGACTCTCTAGCCACGTCTGCCCATTATTCGTTGCACTTTTTTATTATTTCTCCTGATTGCAGGAGTTAATACTCTTTATTGCAGTGATTAATACTTCTGATTGCCGTGATTATCATCCCTGACAGCTGCAGTCATCTCAACACATGTCTGTGGAAATTTCTACCTCACTAATCCCTCAGCGATTGACTTTTAGAGGCCTGGTTAAAATACGCGAAACCAGTTCGAGCTTTTAGACCTGGCCATAGGAAAACCACCACTCCTTAGCAATGAATATTTTACCCTCCTGATCGCTCAGAGTGACCACAGGCTGCGTTAAGAGTTATTGGCCAGAGGCAGAGAGGGCACTTAACAAATGATAATGCCCATTTCTATCAGAGAAAAGAGACACGGCCAGCAGCTGAGAGCCACCGTGGTCAAACCCAAACCACTAAGTCCGGCTCTGACCACACATTGCATAGACACATCAAGAGCGTGCACACACAGTTAAGAGACGTGCATTTCTTTAAAAAACAAAAAACAATGCACAATAGAAAGGAGTGTGTATATTTTAACACATGCACACAGATTGGGAGATTACATGTTGCGTGTCAAATCTATTGAAGTTCTCATTTTTTATAACATTTCTGTTCTCTTTCGTCCCAGATGACACACAGACATCAGTCACACATAATGGCAGCTGTCAGTAACATCTGTGACTTGTTTTTATGCACACAGAGCCTTACGACCATCATTCTGACCACTTCCTCCATCATCATGCAGAGAACGATCGGTCACTGGCCACAAATGCACCGTCCCAAAGAATCCCTGCAAAAACGGAGACATAAAAACATAGAAGCACATTTACGCATCATTCATTTTACATGAACGCCATACTGTATATGTACTAAATTAACCTTCGTACTGATAGACTCTAACACTACACAAATTTAATCAGACTGAAACAAAAAAGTTCATTCATTGTAGCTTTCCGAGAATATTTTTTTATTTCAATCTTTTTATTTTGTTTTACATTTCTGGTTTTAATAAAGTCAGCGAGACATTAGAAATTAAAGGGAAACACGGCACCTATAGCATTAGGGGCTCCAGTCAACCACAAGGGTTAAATCTATAAAGTAAACACTAAAACGTTAGAAACCATTTAGGAATTTCCCCCTTATTTGATAACTTTAGATATGTTCTGAACCATCAACTAAATTTCTTCCTCTGTCTTGTGCAGTTCATCACGAGCTCGAGATAATTTTCCAGCTCCTGATTCTCAAACTGAACTAAAGATTTCATCGGGCCACATCTAAAACGCAAAAGACGTTTTGGAGTTCCACGGCCGCCTGTAGACAAATTCAGATATCGATCAACAGGATAAGAGATCTGATTGTTAGAGAGGTCGCCATAGTAATTTAGTTTACAGCTCAGTAGTTTGGAGACAGGGATGGCAATGATAGCCCTGACTGATTGAATTTGCAACTCGAGGGGGATTTTTAACGTGAGGTAATTGCTGACAGGCAGTGGGTCAGACAGCCCTTGGCCCAATCAAGCGGTATCGGATGTCACAGTAACGTTTCATGGCCCCAGAGAGAAAATGAGAGAGAGAGTCTGCATGTGTATGTGTGTGAGAGAGAGAGAGGGAGAGATTTCTCGCGCACACGCTCAGATAATGTGTCAGCTGTGCTTAGCATTTAACTTTGTCAACTTTGAGGATCAGAAGTCAAAGGTCAGGCGTTGGCATCAACTGTAGCACATGAATTCATATTGGAAACGTGTGCAGGGTGAAGTTAGTAACAGACTGCTGGTAATGTTAATGGTTCACTGGTAATGAGGATGAAGATGACGAGTTTGTGTATGATAAGGATGAGTTTTTATGTATGTGATGATGATGAAGATGATGAGTTTGTTTAGGACAAGGATGAGTTTGTGTGTGAGGATGATGAGTTTGTATGTATGTGATGATGATGAAGATTATGATGATAAGGAGTTTTTTTAGATGATGATGATGATGATGAAGATTACTGTGTTTTGCACATTAACACATATTGGATAAGGGTAAAGTTAGTAACAGACTGCTGGTAATGGTAATGGTTAACTGGTAATGATGATGATGATGATGAGTTTGTGTGTGAGGATGATGAATTTGTGTATGATGAAGATGAGTTTGCATGTATGTGATGACGATGAAGATGATGATGAAGGTGATGAGTTTGTGTAGGATAAGGATGAGTTTGTGTGTGATGATGATGAGTTTGTATATGATGAAGATGAGTTTGTATATGATGAAGATGAGTTTGTATGTATGTGATGATGATGAAGATGATGAGTTTGTGTAGTATAAGGATGAGTTTGTGTGTGAGGATAATGAGTTTGTATGTATGTGATGATGATGAAGATGATGAGTTTGTGTAGGATAAGGATGAGTTTGTGTGAGGATGATGAGTTTGTATGTATGTGATCATGATGAATATGGGTTTGTGTGTAATGATGATGATGATGATGATGATGATGATGAAGGTGACTGTGTTTTGCACATTAACACATATTGGATGATGGTAAAGTTAGTAACAGACTGCTGGTAATGGTAATGGTTCACTGGTAACGATGATGAAGATGATGAGTTTGTGTGTGAGGATGATGAATTTGTGTATGATAAAGATGAGTTTGCATGTATGTGATGATGATGAAGATGGGTTTGTGTGTAATGATGATAATGATGATGATGATAAGGGTTTTTTTTTTCGAGATGAGTTTGTGTGTTAGGATGATGAGTTTGTGTATGATAAAGATGAGTTTATATGTATTTGATGAAGATGGGTTTGTGTGTTATGATGTTTTGATAAGTTTTTTCGAGATGATGATGATGATGATGAAGGTGGCTGTGTTCTGCACATTAATACATATTAGATTAGGGTAAAGTTAGTAACAGACTGCTGGTAATGGTAATGGTTCACTGGTAATGACGATGAAGATGGTAATGAAGATGATGAGTTTGTGTATGATAAGGATGAGTTTGTCTGTAAAGATGATGAGTTTGTGTATGATGAAGATGAGTTTGTATGTATGTGATGATGAAGATGGTTTTGTATTTATGTGATGATGATGAGTTTTTTTTTCGAGATGATAATGATGAGGAAGGTGACTGTGTTTTGCACATTAATACATATTGGATAAGGGTAAAGTTAGTAACAGACTGCTGGTAATGTTAATGGTTCACTGGTAATGATGATGAAGATGATGAGTTTGTGTATGATAAGGATGAGTTTATCTGTGAAGATGATGAGTTTGTGTATGATGAAGATGAGTTTGTATGTATGTGATGATGATGAAGATGGGTTTGTGTGTAATGATGATGATGATGAGTTTTTTTCGAGATGATAATGAAGGTGAAGGTGACTGTGTTTTGCACATTAATACATATTGTCAGGAATCGGGGAACACAAAACACGAACCCAGATGCGGACGTAACAAAAAAGGAATTTATTACAAAGACAGGGGAAAAACAGGAAAACAAAACCCACGAGGGGGCAAAACAAGACAAGGGCAACAGCACTACACGAAACTGACACTAAACTAACAATACTAACATTAAACTTTTCCAACACAAAACAGATCAAGATTTAAATATACACAAACTTACTGGAACCGACAGGGCAAAAAACAAGCATGGGACAAGGCATGAAAACAAGACGAACGTGCACTGGACAACAAACACAAGGACTCTTAAATAGGGAGAAAGTAAATTACATACAGCTGAAAATAATCACGAGTAAGGGATCGGGGAAAAAGTGACGAGACCCGGGAAATGCGTGGTCGAAATAAACCAATACTACAACCACACACTTCCCACATAGAACATATGTACTGTCAGAACCCTGCCATGCTAAACTAGACTAAAATACCAACAGGATCCGGCAGGATTCTGACAGTACGCCCCCCTCCAAAAGGCGGCTACTAGACGCCTTCGAAGGGGGAACACTAAACACGGGACAAGACGGACTGCATACATGACATGAACCATGAAAACATAACAAATAACATTAGGGGCAAACAAGACATAACAATGACTGGATTGGGATGGGACAATAAAAATAATAAACAAGGGAGGGGGGGGTGGGGGAACACAAAAGTTCATAGGGGGTGGTCCAGGGTGGGAGGGTGGGGAAAGAGTCTGGGTGGACTTCGGGAGAGTCCAGGGATGACCATGGCCAAAAATGGCAAAGTCTGGCTGGGGTGGCGCTGACTGCGCCCACGGCTGGGGTTGCGCTGGGTGCGCCCACGGCTGGGGTTGCGCTGGCTGCGCCCACGGCTGGGGTTGCGCTGGCTGCGCCCACGGCTGGGGTTGCGCTGGCTGCGCCCACGGCTGGGGTTGCGCTGGCTGCGCACACGGCTGGGGTTGCGCTGGCTGCGCACAAGGCTGGGGTTGCGCTTGCGGCGCACATGGCTGGGGTTGCGCTGGCTGCGCACAAGGCTGGGGTTGCGCTGGCGGCGCACATGGCTGGGGCTGCGCTGGCGGCGCACATGGCTGGGGCTGCGCTGGCGGCGCACATGGCTGGGGCTGCGCTGGCGTCTGCGTCGAAGCCTCTGGGCGTTCTGGACGCTCTAGCGGCTGCGTCGACGGCTCTGGGCGCTCTGGACGCTCTGGCGGCTGCGTCGACGGCTCTGGGCGCTCTGGACGCTCTGGCGGCTGCGTCGACGGCTCTGGGCGCTCTGGACGCTCTGGCGGCTGCGTCGACGGCTCTGGGCGCTCTGGACGCTCTGGCGGCTGCGTCGACGGCTCTGGGCGCTCTGGACGCTCTGGCGGCTGCGTCGACGGCTCTGGGCGCTCTGGACGCTCTGGCGGCTGCGTCGACGGCTCTGGGCGCTCTGGACGCTCTGGCGGCTGCGTCGACGGCTCTGGGCGCTCTGGACGCTCTGGCGGCTGCGTCGACGGCTCTGGGCGCTCTGGACGCTCTGGCGGCTGCGTCGACGGCTCTGGACGCTCTGGCGGCTGCGTCGACGGCTCTGGGCGCTCTGGACGCTCTGGCGGCTGCGTCGACGGCTCTGGGCGCTCTAGACGCTCTGGCGGCTGGGTAAGATCCCCCTTCCTCCTGTTCTTCCTTCGAGGTCGCGGAGCAGATAGAGGATGTGGTGGTGCTCTTAAGTCGGAGGAGGACCCCCCAGACGAAGACTCCCAGGAGATCCTCCTCTCACGCTTCCCTCGAAGGGACGGAGGCGGGGAGCGGCTCTCTGGAGCCAGAGGAGAGAGTTCAGGGTCGCCGAACCCCCACATCCCGACGGTCCTTCCCTCCCGGATGGGCGGGAGTCGATGGGGTTCGGCGGTTCGGGTCGGGTTCCACCTGACGTTGGCTACGGGTCCGCATACGAGCGGGTCATAAGACTCGTAACCCGACTCGTATGCGGGGCGACAACCCTTTCCCCGTCTCGCCAGGCGAGTACCGGTGTACATGTCCGCTGGGTTCTTTTCTGGCACGTTCGTTCTGTCAGGAATCGGGGAACACAAAACACGAACCCAGATGCGGACGTAACAAAAAAGGAATTTATTACAAAGACAGGGGAAAAACAGGAAAACAAAACCCACGAGGGGGCAAAACAAGACAAGGGCAACAGCACTACACGAAACTGACACTAAACTAACAATACTAACATTAAACTTTTCCAACACAAAACAGATCAAGATTTAAATATACACAAACTTACTGGAACCGACAGGGCAAAAAACAAGCATGGGACAAGGCATGAAAACAAGACGAACGTGCACTGGACAACAAACACAAGGACTCTTAAATAGGGAGAAAGTAAATTACATACAGCTGAAAATAATCACGAGTAAGGGATCGGGGAAAAAGTGACGAGACCCGGGAAATGCGTGGTCGAAATAAACCAATACTACAACCACACACTTCCCACATAGAACATATGTACTGTCAGAACCCTGCCATGCTAAACTAGACTAAAATACCAACAGGATCCGGCAGGATCCTGACACATATTGGATAAGGGTGAAGTTACTAACAGACTGCTGGTAATGGTTCACTGGTAAAGATGATGAAGATGAGGAGTTTGTGTGTAAAGATGAGGAGTTTGTGTGTGAGGATGATGAGTTAGTGTATGATGAAGATGAGTTTGTATGTATGTGATGATGATGAAGATGTGTTTGTGTGTAACGATGATGATGTTGATGATAAGGAGTTTTTTTTAGATGATGATGATAATGAAGGTGACTGTGTTTTGCACATTAATACATATTGGATAAGGGTGAAGATAGTAACAGACTGCTGGTAATGATAATGGTTCACTGGTAATGATGATGAAGATGGTGATGAAGATGATGAGTTTGTTTATGATAAGGATGAGTTTGTCTGTGAAGATGATAATGAAGATAAGTTTGTGTGTAATGATGATGATGATAAGGAGTTTTTTTTAGATGAAGATGATAATAAAGGTGACTGTGGATAAGGGTGAAGTTAGTAACAGACTGCTGGTAATGGTGCACTGGTAATGATGATGAAGATGATGAGTTTGTGTATGATGAAAATTAGTTTGTATGTATGTGATGATGATTATAATGAAGATGGGTTTGTGACAGAGTGTGTGTGCGTACGTGGGTGCATGCGTGATTGAGTTGTGTATTTGGTTTGTGTCAAAGCTGTTTTCTCACCTGCTCAACTCGCAATTGTGGTCAAAGTAAGCCTAGTGCAGAAATACACTACTTACTGCTGATAGCTTTCACACGAGTCTTATCATGCAGTGAGTAAGTGTATGCATGTTTGTTTCATCAGGGCATCTGTCTTAAAACCTCAATAATGCAGGTCCAAAACCCATCCCTCTCTCTTACCCATCCCGTCCATTAAAGGCGAAATCCCCGAAACAACAAAAAAGTAATTTGTGTTTGGAGACAGATGTAGCTCTGTGCGCGAGAAAGCTCTGTAGGGGCTCATTTCTAACCTGTGCTAAATGACTTCAAGAGTGTCTAAGCACATTAGTGTTAAGGGTCATGTGTTTGCTATGCTAACCTGTGACCTCTGGTCTATTACAGCAGTGGCTCAGTGTCAGCACACAAGGTGTGTGACATCTCTAATGGACATGAACAGAAATGGACTGTCCCAGGACAAGTGAATTATTAAACAAGACAAAACTGTGATCACACACCCCTCATTAATACACACACACACACACACACACACACACACACACACACACACACACACACACACACACACACACACACACACACACATTGGCACACTGGCCTGTGGCTTTGTGAAGCCCATGACGAGAACATAAAGATTGGTCAATCAGCATAAACTGATCATAGATATAAACATCTAAAGAGTTCATATTTAGTCCTGATTGTTTATTGTAAAAGCGCCAGTCATTCGCTTGCAGTGTACATACCTGTGTATGCAGTTATTATACGTAAGTTACTACAGTATATAGACTGTTATTTTGCATCATCTCTTAAAGGGATAGTTCACCCGAAAATGAAAATAATGTCATTAATGACTCACCCTTATGTTGTTCCAAACTCGTAAGACCTCCGCTCATCTTCAGAACACAGTTTAAGATGTTTTATATTTAGTCCAAGAGCTTGTTGACCCTTCATTGAAAATCTATGTACGGTATACTGTCCATGTCCAGAAAGGTAATAAAAACATCATCAAAGTAGTCCATAGCCCTTTTCACACAGAAATTCCGTAAAATACACGTAAAATGCATCCTGGATTTTTCCGGAATAGTTAGATTTTTTTTCATTCACGCATGTGACGGTCCCGGAAAGACACGCGACCTACAAGAATGCAGACACTTACTGCATTCTTGCGGCTTCTTGTTCACACAGAGGGTTACCCGTGTATCTTACTAGGTCCTCTTTCCGGCAACGATCCCAGAAGATTAACGGAACGAGTTTTTGTTTACACAGACGCTTGTCTGGCAATTTTACGGGTATTTTCTGGGACCAGAGGTCTGTGTGAATGGGGTTCATGTGACATCAGTGGTTCAGTTAGAATTTGTTGAAGCATCTAAAATACATTTTGGTCCAAAATAGGGATGCTTAACGATTAATCGTGATTAATCGTTAGCAGAATAAAAGTTTTTGTTTACATCATATATGTGTGTGAACTGTGTATAATAACTTTGTATAAATAAATGTACACGCATGCATGTATATGTTTTAGAAATGTTTACATGTGTATATACATTTGTATATTTATGTATAATTTATATGATTATTACTTAGTACTTAAATATATAATTACACTGTAACAGTGATGCCGTAAAATAAAGTGAGACCTATATAAATATAAATACTTAATATATTTAAAAAAAAAAAATTCTTAAAATTATACATGAATGTGTTCATATTTATATATATACATATTTATTATACACAGATTACACACATATGTGATGTAAAGAAAAACTTTTATTCTGCTAACGATTAATCGCGATTAAATGTTTAGCATCCCTAGTCTAAAAATAACAAAAATTACAACTTTATTCAGCATTTTCTACTCTTCCGCATCTGTTGTGAAGCACATGCATGAGACTAAAGTCACGTGACTGCAGTGACACGGATGACGTTAGGGATGCTCCGATCGATCGGCAGATAATGCTTGCTATGTTTCTCAATGAATTACGGTGAAATGCCACTACATCCAAAAGCCAGGCGGCGCTCTCGTGCAGAAACTCAAAATGCGCTGTAGACGAAGAACAATACACACGCAGCTGTGATGACACGCAGCTCCATGAAATGGCTGAAGGATATATTTATATTGCTGTTCTTCAAATCTTTTCAGGTATTTTCATGATAATAAAGAATATGTTTAATAATTATGTTTGACTAATGTTGCTTTTTCAAATGCATGTTATAAACGACTCAAACTAACAGTGATTTTAGATCGATAAGGACTTACTGATCAAAAGCCGTAGTACATGAAATAGCTGTAATAAGATCGGCTGTCCGATTCAGAAATGTGATCGGCCACGTATTATTAGTGGAGTTTGGGACATCCCTAGATGACGTGTTATCCATAGACATGTTTGCAAAGTTTTTTTTCCAAATTTACAGCATGTGTCTCCCTTAGACTGTAAACGAAGCCGGGGGGACCAGATAACACGTCAGCCGCGTCACTGCAGTCACGTGACTTTAGTCTCGCTTATGCGCTTCACAACAGACACGGAAGAGAAGACAATGCTGAATAAAGTCATCATTTTTGTTACTTGTTGGACCAAAATGTATTTTTAATGCTTCAACACATTCTAACTGACCCACTGATGTCACATGGACTACGTTGATTATGTTTTTATTACCTTTCTGGACATGGACAGTACACTTTACAATTTTTTATGATTTTTAATGAAGGGTCAACAACCTCTCTATTATATTAAATATAAAAACATCTTATGATGAAATGAGGTCTTACGAGTTTGGATCATTAATGACATTATTTTCATTTTTGGGTTAACTATTTATTCTTGTAGCCTCTTGGCCAGGTCATGTTTGTAAATGAGAAGTGGTTCTCAAACAGTTTACCTGGATAAATAAAGGTATTATTATTATTATTATAACTATCCATTTAAGGTCTTCAGCACACCATGGCCCAAGAAAACTATGTATTATCGAATGCTTTGAGCTTTGTCTCCGCTTTAACTCATCTCAAAAGCTTGTATTTTTCCCTTACCAAAACTTCTCCCATTTTGTTTTTGTCTCACTCACATTTATTCTGAGCCTCACAGTTCCTTATTCTGAATCATTTTTAAACATGTAAAACATTATCAGTCACACACTGTTATCAGACATATTTAAGAGCTTGAAACCGCAGGCAACATTTAGCAACTATTCGTTAATTTCTCACACTTCTGCTTCCTGAGTCTGACTGCCACCCACAAACAGACGGACGGACAGACGATGCACGAAACATAGAGCCTGTTTGTGATGAGGATGATGATGATGAGTGCATGTGTGTGATGATGAAGATGAGTTTGCCTGTGTTTGTAATTTTTAATTATGATTTAGATTTTGATAAGACCTATAAAATGAATGTGCATAGAAACCATGACATTTCTGGGGTCTCTTTTGAAACCAAAATAACTTTTGAATTATGGTTTAACAGGATGAAGTACTCAGAGCGAGCGAGCAAGAGAGAGAAAGAGAGAGAGAGAGAGCGTGGCAGATGTCACATTGGAGGCTTACAGCAGGACACAAGGTTCCACCTGCTGGCAGATGTGAATTAGGCTCAGTCTCAATCACATTTGACAGACATGTAAGCAGAGTCTAAAATAACTTTATTTAAACCTATAACAGAGAGTTTCAAAAGAGATCTTAACAATATTTTTTCCCCTCAGTCATACGACATGCTGTTTTACTGTATGAAACATGACTACATAACCGTGTTTATGTGTTTCATGTGGAGATTCTCCTCACCCGATGACCCATAAAGTCCCTAAATGAACATCATCTGTCATATCGCAATCTCTCTCCTCATGTCTTGCAGTCCGGTCTGTATATAACCTCATGGGTCAGATTGAATATATACTCTCATAAACAACATCTATTATTCACTAAGTGACACTGATCCTCAGGCCGTTCTCCGGGAATGTCAGTCCGTCAAAAGCCTGAAATATATCCATCTGCACTCTTTCATTAGGCATATCCGTATGAATCTGGCTACTGTTCTGTTTAACTGAACGCACACTTTTCATCTCATCCTAAATATGACTACAATTATTTGCAAGGAGTAAATTGAATTACAAATATTCTGCCAGGTCAGATTACCCTGCTGAAAGGATATTTTAGACCAGCATGACTTTACATATTGGACTACACTGATTTATTTTGGGTAATGTTGGGTCAGATAGATGCTGGGATGTCTACAAGAGTCTAGGAGGACTTTTTGGGCTTTTCTAACCATGTTGCACCGGCATTGTACAGGGTACATATACCAGTTAAAAAAGTATTCTGCTGTATGTCCTTTGAACCGGTCACATGTGTGTGTTTATGGCGACCTTGTCGCCCCCTCAGGGGAAGTGATGTCATGTGTCCTCATAAATACATTCTCAACGGCTCCCATGACTTCATAGGCTGGGAGAAATCCCCCCCACCTCGAAACAACACCAATACATTATTTACTTACCCAACTCTTCTTTATTCACCAGAACCTTCATTAGGCAAGACTAATGTCACTGCACAATGCTGCTCTGTTTGACCCGGCTCTTTGTGTTCATCTTCATGTGTTCGGCCCATAATCCATTAGATCCCTCGAAGGGCTTATTATGCACGACTCTAATGCACATGCACATGGCTTACAGATGAGGAAGGCCTGACCGAGCTTCTCAGGGGCTTTCCGTTTGTTTTCATTGGGAATATATGCTTTAAAAAAATAAAGGTTCTGAAAATGGTCGGACTGTATAGCTCCGTAAAGAACCTTCAATCCACAGGACCTTTCTGTAAAGGTTCCTTGTAGCAGAAAAAAGTTCTTTAGACCATTTTTTTACTGGGGTCCAGGGGTCCCCCAGAAGGTTCCAAGGGGTCACCAGAAAATATTAGACAAAGCTAAAACTGTGTCTGTGTTTAGCAAATGATTTAAGTTAGCTGCCTTTATAATAACACAATTATTATCTAACACAATTTAAATGTTATTTTAGAAAAATATAGATATATATTTTAGGAAAGTGGTCCCATGGTAAAAGTTCATCATGTGGGGGTACCAAAAATGTTCTTGTTTGACATTGTTGTACATTTGTGACTGTTTATTTTAAAAGTCTGACTCAGGAAAACACCTGAAAGTTATGAAAGTAAATCTCAAGCAGTTTGTGAATGTCTAGCTGTACTAAACTAGTTTCATTTTAACTAATAATCTTGTTTGTTTGGTATTAAAGGTCTTCTGACTGCATATCACCTGTCATTTTGTGTGCCAGCGTGTACTGTACCACTACCCAAATACCATCCTCCTCATCTTCCTCCAGCAGACGCACAAGCTTTCAAGGACTCTCTCATCAGACTGTTGGATTGTGCTTATGGTAAAATATTTGTCTTTTTATTTATTAAGCACCGATAAACCCAACAACATTTGACTGTAGGACAGTACAAATAAAATAAGACAAATAAGCTAAAAAAATAATGAAGTAGAAATTAAGTTATTATTATTTTTTAAGCATATTTATGTTATGTATATTTGATATGCTATTTTATATCCCTATATAAAAATGTTAAGGTTTGTTTTCCAGGTCTTTTTTTTAAGAAAGTTTTAAGAGTCTGATTACAACCTGCAAATCTGCAGATCTGCTCTCATTTCATGCAAATTTATGTTTTGCATAGAGAAAATTAGGCTTGACTTGGAACCATAATGATTTTTTTTAAACATTGTTTAAACCTACATGACAATGAGCTCATTTTTCTGCCAAATTTACATTACCATTGGTTATTGTAAGTAGTGATTACTAAATTAAGGTACGTGATGATGATGATGACGATGATATAACTTTTATGTCAGTTCTGACATCACAAGGGGAGCCAACATTCTTTGAACTGTTTTTTCACATGCATGCAGAGAAGGGTTTACTAAAGCTAAGTTACTGGGTTGATCTTTTTCACATTTTCTAGGTTGATGGAAGCACTGGGGACCCATTTATAGCACTTAAACATGGAAAAAGTCTGATTTTCATGATATGTCCCCTTTAACCCATTATTATGTGAAATATAAACATTTCTGTGTTAATTTCACCCAACTGCTGTGTTTGTGCCTTTTAACCCAATGTTGGGTTGAAAATAAACTATAAAGTTAAAGGGGTGACTATAAAACACAGGTTTTTGCTCTGTTTAGTGAATTCAGGCCCCCACATGTCGGCCCCTGAGAGGCACAGAAGCCTCAGATATAAACAGCTCACACTGGAGCCGCTCAGACACACCCAGAACTTTCTGATCTTCACGCTTACTGTCGACGGCACGAGATTCACCAATCGCTTCCACATGTGACACCCATCAGAGGCCACGAGAGCTCCTTCTCCAATTGGATCTCATTACGAGCGGAAGCCTGGGGAGCTGGCGACGGGTGCGAGTCTTACGTAAGAGAAAACTGATTGATGGAGCGAGCATTACTCCTCTGTTAAAACTGTATACACAAATCACAAACAGTTTTTTGTTTTTCCTGTGTTTCCGATATATGAACTTCCTATAAACAAGACACAGTTAGTTAATTTGTTAAATCGGCTATTAAACATTCTCTTTTTAAAGAAAGTTTTTTTGGAGAAATAAAAATCGTGGGGTAAGAAAAATAAGCTTTATTTATGATATTTATTTATATAATAACGATTATTCCACTTTTTTTTTAAAGAAGTAATAATTGAATCACCCCCATGTCATCCAAAATTTTTATGTCTCTTTGTTTTTTGAGGAAAACATTCCAGGATTTTTCCACATATAGTGGATCTTTTAGTGGACCTCAACAGTTTGCAGTTTCAATGCAGTTTAAAATTGCAGTTTTAATGCCGCTTCAAGGCACTGTAAACAATCCCAATCAAGGCATAATGGTCTTATCTAGCAAAACGATCATAATTTTTGCCCAAAAAAGTAATTTTAAACCACAACTTCTCTTCTTGCATTAGCTATGTGACGTGTATTACGTAATCACGAAGAAAGGTTTCGCAGAGATTGCAAGTTAAGCCAGTAGGGGGAGCCAAATAGGTGCAAAACCACTTGTTTAAAATCCCCCACCCTAATAGAGCTATCTGAGAGAGGTTTTTAGGAAGCTTCTAAGGCATTACAGACCCAAACAAAAAAATTTTTGTCTACATGTCACATCACAGAACAATGATAAATACCCCGTTTAATCATTCTAGGTCACCTTTAACAATAAAAGTTGATATTTTGTATTCCGTATTTTAGATGCAAAAGCCGCTAAACGCCACCTGCGTCAAACATGAGATAAAAGTCCCGATTCGAAGGCTGCGACCCCCGAAGTCTGCATTCTAAGCATGGGTTCACACCAGCCGCGCTTGAGGTGTCAAATTCGCATCTACCGCGTGTAGTTTACCGCTTGAACATTTTGAGTTTACTCGCTTCATTCGTGTGTGAAAGCCGTGTCCGAAATTCTAGCGAATGGGTGACGTTGTATCGTTCAGTCGTAATGTCGCAGTTGATCCGTATGGATCACAACCCACGGTTTGGCTAGGAAAAGTTTATCATTTGCACGTGTTTCAAAGGCTTGCAAATGATAACACTCAAGTGATTTAAAACAATTTAACCGCATATAAAAGGTGCTAAAGTGAGCAGCCCTCTGTACCCACATGTGGTTTAATGTGCCTGGTCCAGCTCCAGTCAGGCACGTGCCCAAGTGTAAATCTTCTGGTGTAAATCTCAAGTTTAAATTTTAACAGTTAACTAGTGCAATCTTTTACAAAGACAATCGCGGCAAAAACTGATCTATATGCAATGTAGTTACCCAATTTACGCTTGTAAAAGCGGCGAAGCAGTCGCAATGACGCGTGCACGCACGTATTCATGTCCGCGCACGTCTTTTCGTTCATTCGTCCACAACCGCATTCAAAAGACGCCACGCCAGTGAGTTAGCTTATGAAAACATGACGAGACTAAAGGAAGTTTCTAAATACCAATGCTAATTTTATTTTGACTCGATCATTATTGGCTTCTGTAGATACATCAGAAATGTTTTGTGCAAAGCAGGGAAAGGGAAGCAGAAAGGAGAGATGATGAGTTCATTAAGGGAGGTAAGACAAATTACATCCCCACCCTGTCAGGTCTCAAACATTATCAAACAAATATCAGGAAAACCTTTTGTCAAGTCTGTAGAATTGCATTGTTGCTGAGAAAATCAACAGATGTATGTGTGTTCTGTATTTTCAGATATGAAATTAATATTTAGTTTACTAATATTTAACTCTGGGACACTAACTTACATAACAGTTAGCAGTAACTATGACTGAGATTATTTAGTAGCAGTCATAAAATTAATTAAGATTAAAATATTCTTGTAAAAATATTCTTGTAAAAATAAGTCATTAATCATTGCTATCATTGTGTAGAAAATATTTCTCTGCTGTCATTATTTCCAAACATGTTATGCCATTTATGCATCCAAACATGTTAATAATGTTACAGTGTAGGTATGATGAGGATTATATGTATCTTTCGCAGTAACTATTGCACTGTAGAATAGTGGCAAAGGATATTGTATAGAAGTATTGCACACTTCTTGTACACAGGGAATTTTCTGCTTGGGGCCCCCATAGACCCTAGAATCGCCTCTGTGTATAACGCTCAATTTGCTCCATCCGAAAGAACTAGACTTCTTTCTTTGGTCTGCGAAGGATAGAACGTATGGATACTTCACAGCCGAGACTTATGGATATTCAGTTATGGATATTTTTAAATAAACATTTAAAACCTTTGTTAAATAAAAGTGTGTGACGCTGGTAGTGATGATTTTCTCGCGTAACGTTTTGGTATCAGCTCGGGTCGTTTGGAACCCTCACCGAGGTGGGACTAAAAAACGTATCGGGTACTACGTACTGCACCCAGTGGAAAAGCTCCCAACAGTGACCTGACCCGACCCAAACCAAACTGTGGGGTACTATGCAATGGAAAAGCACCATTTGTGGACTTCAGAGGTTGTGACCTTCAGAGAACTTGTTCTTGCTTTCGAGGACATGTCCTTCGAAGGACCCTGTCTTTGAATTGGGACACAGCTAATTATATTAACCGAATGCTCTCGACACATACTATACGTTCATCAAACACTTTTGCATCCAATCCAACCCTCAGGCCATTCAAAAGTATTGGTTTTTAGGCAGAACCCATCAACAATCTGATAATAAATGCTAATTTCCAAAAAATCATACCAGGCGTACTTATCGGGTTTTGCATCTGAGCTCTTCATTTGTAAATAATGTTTATTTTCTTTCGCTGACTCTTGCGTTCACTTTATAAGACCTCATTATATTGTCAGAATAAATTTTATGTTGTGTCTATCTGCATTTTTTGACTCTTAAAGACATCTGAATCTACAAGGACCGTGATTTCAGCTAAAGATCTTCACTGTTCCACTGAAAACTGTGTCATGTACATCTTGGATGGCCTGAGGGTGAGTAAATTAGCAGGACTTTTTTGGGCGTAAACCATCGCTTTGGGGGGGGGGGGGGGTGTTAAAATCACCTAAACAAACACGCCCCTATTTCAATAGAATCTGGACCTTCTTTTGATAGACCCAACCCACACATACGCAACCCAGGCAACTATGTCGGTTAGTAGACATGCCCCTTATTGCTGATTGGCTACAAGTGTGTTTTGGTAGTCGGCCTGACTCCCTTTTCCAAAGCATTTCTCAAAAATCATGCACCCCGCCTTTAAAGTTGCACAGATATTTTGGAAAACAAGACAAAAATAAGCTTGAATGCTAAACTGGTATTTCTAATCTGAAAGTTGTTGTAACACAAACTTATGCAAACATATATTTGCAATAAGGAAAACTTTGAGCAGCTAACTGAAGACAGAGCATAAATGTGCTTGTGTTTTCTCTCTAATACTCAAACACATCTTTCTGTCTCTCTTTTATGAGATCCATCTACACCTGTTGATATAAAGCAACTGCGAGTTGTAACTCAGTCCAGAACAGAAAACTAAACTCATAAATCAAATTCCCCCTCATAAAAGATCCTAACAGAGAAATAATAGATACAATATGCATTGTGTTATAATAAAATAAATCACACAAAGTTATGAAATATATCTTACATGTAACCCTGTCTGTGAAATCCAGACTAAAGTCTCATAATCTAATGGTGAGATTAGGAGCGTCAATGTTTGATTTCAAACTTAATCTCCTGACATGACCGTACTCAGTCAGTATTAAAGACATCAAGGTTATATTTTCACTGAATGTAGAAATCAGTAAATCACAAAAATGACTTTACAGGCAGGGTCACATGCAGAACATTTAGTATAGGCATGCATAGAGGGGTCACTAACATTCATGATCTGGTCGTATATCCTCACTATGTTATATACACTAGTAAATGGGTGTGTTTGTAATATTTTGGCGCAGTGGATGGATGGGTTGCCAGAACCACAGGAACTGGACCACCCAGAGTTCTGGCAGGACATTGGCTGGTGATCAGGGGAACTGAGGGCAAACTGTACCCGGGGCGGAGCTGTGTGTTTGTGTGTTCACGTGTACACTATGTGGTGTTTGGAAGTGTGTGTGAATGGATGTTCCATTTGTGCAGAGGAGATATTTTTAGACTGTGGCTCTCCTCAGAAATGTGTGATTTCACCACTGGGTAAAATAAACCACATTCTGTGAAAAATGCAAGGAGGGCCTTGAAGTACAGTGTTGTTTAATTCAATTTTTGTACAGTCTTGTTTTGAAAAGGAAATAGAAATTATAAGGTTAATTCAGTTGAATTAATAACAAATGTATACCTCCCTCAAAGCTTACGTCTAGGACGTAAAACAAACTTTTGCTGCATTTTGCCAATGGCCGGTGACTTGAGAAAATTTACCAGCCATAAATATTTTTTACTGGCCGTGAAACTGTGTTTTCAAACTACATCTACAGTACACTGACTAAATATATTAAAGAGCACCTATTGTCCGATTCACGATTTTACATTTCCTTTGGTGTGTAAGTGTGTATTAGTACATGTTAACAATATGCAAAAGGTACAAACCCTAAATTAAATGATGACGCAAGTTATCATCTCTAACGTAAATCTCTTTTCTTGGACTACAACAAACACACGGATTGTAGGCAACAGTTTACTTCCTGGGATTGGTGATGTACACTGTAAAAAAAATCAGTAGAAATTGCAGCTGGGTTGCCGGTAATTTACCGTAGATTTACATTTATGTTATTTACTGGCAAGAGTTTGTTCAAAGTTAAATGAACATTAAACATTTACAAGTCTTTGTCTTTACAGAGTAAAACTAAAAAAACAGCATCAAGCCAAACATTCTGGGAAACAAAATCTGAAGCAAAAAACAGAAAAAGGTTGATGATGATTTCTGATTCCCAGAATGCTTTGCATGAGGCTGTTATTGTATAGTTTTATTCTGTAAAGATAAAGACTTGTTAATATTTAAAATTTATTTAACTTTGAAAAAGCTCTTGCCAGTAAATAACATAAATGTAAATCTACGGTAAATTACCGGCAACCCAGCTGCAATAACATTGAAATTTCTACGGATTTTTTTTACAGTGTAGACAAGACTGACATTATCATAATTCCTCCCGTTTCGGACTCACACCCTGTATGTTTACTCCTGTTAGCATTGCATTGTGAGCGAATCCTTCAAACATGGTAAGGAGCGTCACATTTCCGGCTGACGTCAGAGGTATTCAGGCCAATCACAACGAACAGATTGAGACACAGAGCTTTTTAAATCCGTGCGTTTTAGGAAGAGAGTGAAATCTGGAGCTACCAAAAATGTACGGTATGTGGTAAGTAATGTGTTTTTTGAACCATAAACCACGCAAACACACTGTATTATAACAAATGCACAAAATAACGTTTTTTTTAGCAATGAAATAGGTGCACTTTAAAGTAACACTATGCAATATGACAGGTACTATGTATTAACATTATTAAGCTACATTAGTTAACCTGAAATAACAATAAATAATACTTGTACAGGATTTATTATAGTACAATTACATTAACAACATAATTAATATTTTCTTTGTAACTTGGTAAAGGCTCGATTGACTTAAAAAATTACTTCAATTGGTAACGTCTAATCATGTAAGAAAAATGTAATGTTTAAATATTTTAGGTGTTACCAATTAAAGTAACTTCTTACATTTTTTCACCTTAAATTTTTAGAAAATTAATGTAATTTTGTAAGTTGATCCAACTTTTGCTTTTTACAGTGTATATCAACATTAACAAGCATTAATAAATGCTATAAGAATTATACTGTTCGCTGTAAATTCAGGCTAGCTAGTAGGTTGATATATGCTTTTCATCCACTCTCTTTTTAGTCATTGAAAATGCTGAGTACTGCCGTGAGATTGTAATGTTTGTGCATCATGTTTCCGTTTTGGTGGAGTTTGCCTTCGTTGTTTGACTGATGTTGAAGTACTGAGCGATTTATAAGCACTGTTCTCGACTCACTCTCTCTTTACCTTAATGTCATAATCACCGATTGGTCTGTGCAGTGTTAGCAAGTGTTAATTTTAGGCCCTGTTTATGTCCACATTGTCTGAGAGAAATGGTAAAAAATGGCCATACTGTAGCTATCCAGCCCAGTCTCACGAAATTTCGTTATATAGTCACGTATTTTTTTTATTCTTTTTTCGTGCTATTATCACGAAATTTCGTGTTTTTTCGTGATCGTATAACGAATTCCTGTTTTCGTGTGATTATCACGTATTGGTTACTCAACTGTTTACATAAAATGACATCCCTAACCAAACCCAACTCTAACCCCAACGCCAGGCGACACATAAAAAATAAATCAGAAAAAATAGTATAAACCAATATATAAAGTGACTTTCTAATGCAAGCACCAAATCTAACCCTAAACCGAAGCGACAATGGTTTAAAAATAGGAAAAAGCAGTTGAGTAACCAATACGTGATAATCACACGAAAACAGGAATTCGTTATACGATCACGAAAAACACGAAATTTCGTGATAATAGCACGAAAAAATAATCAAAAAAAAATACGTGACTATATCACGAAACTTTGTGAGACTGGGTAGCAGCTATCACTGGGGCATACCCTGTCAAAAAGTACACTGAAAAAAATTAATGATTCAATTTACTCATTATTTTAAAGGTAAGTGGTTGCAAATAAATTTTTTAAGCTACATTAAAAAAATTTAAACAAAATAAAAAAAACCTTTTGTTTAAATGTAACTTAAATAAATTGATTGATAAAAAAAATTCAGTGTACACCTTTGCATCTAAAGAGTATATTAGTACATTAAATGTATACATAATTGTAAATGGTAAATGGTTCATATTAAGACCTTTGGGTTTTGCCCCAGCCAGTGACAGCTTGGCCACTATTTTTTTGCATTTTTTCTGATGCACGTACATAGTCAAAAATAGATGCTTTAATGCCATTGTTACCAAAACTGATAAAGAAAAATTACAGTATTTTTGCACAAATTTCCTGCACAAAGACTTGGGCCCAATCCCATTTCTCTGTCTTACCCCTACCCCTTAGTTTTGCATGTTTACGTGAGAGTAAGGACCAATCAGGATAGCCCTTACGCTCTCGTGAACGTGCAAAACTAAGGGGTAGGGGTAAGGGGTAAAACAGAGAAATGGGATTGGGCCTTGGAGAATAGCTCATATACTAGTTGTATGTCTTCCTGATATATAGTGCTTAATAGTCAATTATTTTGTCCTTTATGAACTGTAGTGATTCTAAAGATCCATATGATCTGCCATTATTATGCAAGATCAGTATAACAATTCTTACTAAACTGACAAAACTTACTTAACTTTTGATCACCACATATCAGTTTGGAATAACATTAGAGTAATGAAAACATCATAAGTTTGATTTTTGGGTCAATTTTAAACTCAATAGGTAGTGATTCACTTTGCTGGGTTATTGTTAACTCAGTGTTGGGTAAAAAAAAAAATGGAACACATCCAACCCACTTGGTTGTAATTTAATCTATGCTGGGTTGTTTTAACCCATTGTGGGTCAAATATAAACAATTCTGGGTTATTTCATCCCAGCAGCTGCGGTTGTACCTTTTTGACCCAATGCATGAGTTGAAGATAATCCAGGATTAGTCTAGCTAGTTTCTCTAAATTGTTGCTTTCGGCCTAATTTACAGTGTATGATTTCTCTGTACCATGATATGTACAGTACAATATTATTGTGTAGGTTAACCACTTTTTTTTAATAAAGTAACAGCAAATTTCAAATGAACTTTTTCATACAGAGTACACTCTAAAAAAACGCTGGGTTATTTTTAACCCAATGTTGGGTTTAAAAAGGATGTATGCTGGGTTGTTTTAGCCCCAAATGCTGGGTTGTTTATTGACCCATGGTTGGGTCAAATCTAAACATTTTCAGGGTTAATTTAATGAAACGGCTGGGCTTGACCCTTTTACTCTCTATTTACTCTCTCTGAATACTCTCTGAAAATTATTTTCAACACGGCATGGGGTGAAAAAGAGACAAACCCAGCTGTTGGGTTCAATTAACCTAGAAAATGTTTAGATTTAACCAAAATTACAACCCAACGGCTTGACTTCGTCCCTTTTTGACCTAACGCTGGGTTGAAAATAACCCAGCATTTTTCAGAGTGTAAAGGAGCCGTTGCTTACCTCCAGAGGCACATGTTCAGTTTTCATCCGCTTGTCTCCTGTGTGCCACTAGTTTTTCCACTCTGAAAGAGAATAAGAGAGTTTATCTTTCTGTTTGTCTCCTCAGAGAGGGCCTTCACTTCATCTCAGCACTTATAGCTTATAAACTTAGCCGGTAATCACGTTAGCTGTCAGCTTCTCCCGACACGGGCGGCCCGTCTCCTGGCTAAAGAGACCTTTATAACCCTATAATTGACTCTCTCTGATCCGGAGAAGAGACACTGTGAGGCCGGAAAGCTGAAGGAAATGAAAAGAGAGAGAGAGCTCAAGCATGAGTGTGCTCTGTGCTGAAGCTAATTTATTACACAGATTGGTTTATTTTGTTTTGCTTAATTTAGTAAGTTGTTTAGGGATCCAGTGTAAACTTACCAAACTTGGCATGCAGGTCAGTCCTGTTTTGCAGTTTTAGAAAATGAATGTTTTTGTAGAAAGTAGAAGAAGCATTATACGTGCTCTGAAACCTAGATTTTCTTAATTAGACTATAATTTAACTTTTTTGGACAATAACAAGACATTAGCAGGATGGAAATAAAATGCTAAAGTTGCCATTCCAGAGGATTATTTTATTTCTCAGAGGTTGCTGTTGTAGGAGATTCGATTGAGTTCTCACTTCTGTTTCATTTAAGCATCCACTTAGTCTGAGATGTTTCTCCTAAAATTGCAGAAATAAAAATAAAGTCCAGTAAGTGTCCCCAGAGTGCGTATGTGAAGTTTTTAGCTCAAAATACCATAAAGATAATTTACTATAGCATATTAAATTTGCCAATTTGTAGGTTTGAGCAAAAAGTTTCATTTTTTGTGTGTGTCCTTTTAAATGCAAATGAGCTAATGAATTCCAAACACTG
Organism: Paramisgurnus dabryanus; assembly: GCF_030506205.2. NCBI lineage: Eukaryota > Metazoa > Chordata > Actinopteri > Cypriniformes > Cobitidae > Paramisgurnus > Paramisgurnus dabryanus. The sequence goes on from NC_133356.1 coordinate 6,276,664, forward strand.
ATCTCCGTAATGGTGGTTTTGATTTATTTTCTCTTTCTCTCTGCACTAAATGGCAGTGCCTGGGTTGAATAGTGCAGACTAAGGGGCGGGTATTATCCCCTTCTGACATCACAAGGGGAGCCAAATTTGAATGACCTATTTTTTCACAGGCTTGCAGAGAATGATTTACCAAAACTAAGTTACTAGGTTGACCTTTTTACATTTTCTGGGTTGATAGAAGCATTTGGGACCCAGTTATAGCCCTTAAACATGGAAAAAGTCAGATTTCCATGATATATCCCCTTTAAAGCAACACCAAAGAGTTTTTTTTACCTTAAAATAACGTTTCCAAAAATGTTTCAGTGGATCATCCACACGAAACAGGGTGAACATGCATTCACATTCGCTTTGCAGCCCTCTATCGGCCAACAGCGCACTAAAGAAGTTTCCAACCGTCGGGTCGCGGTCCTGTAGTCCGAGTGAAAACTACTAAAACTTGCTTTACGGCAGACCTACAATCCAATCAGAGCCAGCTTTGCTGCAGTAGGCTAAATTATTTACGACAGTGGTAATGGACGATTCCGCTTCCAACCTGTAGGGGGAGCAAAGAGCAAAAACTCTTTAGTGTTGCTGTAATGCCTGGGGAGTCTGCTGACATTGGCTTAACTTAGCAACCTCTCACATACTTAACCTTTTGACTGTGTACTCTTTGTTTTCTGCTGTTTATGTTTTAGGATTTTTCTGTGAAGCTGCTTTGAAACAATTAAAGAATTGAAGTGCTATATAAATAAAATTGAATTGAATTATGCAGGCTTGACTAATCTGAGCTCAGTTTGTGTCATTATTGACACCTCTTCTGAAACTCAGATGGAGACATTTGTGAGATTTCTTTCTTTCTTTCTTTTTTGAAGAAATATCTGAGATGCTGAAGACTGGATCGTTCACCTAAAATGAAAATTCAAAAAAATTTGTTTTGCTGAACACAAAGGAAGATATTTGTAAACAAGAAGGAAACAGGAGCACCATTGACTTACATTGTAGGAAAGAAGAATATGTAAGGCAATGGTGCTTAAAAAGGTTTGGTTACAGACAGTGCTCAAAATATCTTCCTTTGTGTTTAACAGAATAATGAAATGTATAGAGGTAACAACACGAGAGTAAGTAAACTATGAGTTAATTTTTTATTTTTTGGTGAACTCCATTTAAGCAAAAGTTATAATTTGCTCTCCTAAATCGATGTCTAGTAGAAATATTAAAGAAATCTATTTTTATGGGATTGCTCAGTGAAGTATTTATATTTCTTGAAATGTATATATTTCAATACAGATTCCTGTAATGATTTCAAAATATGATGTGGGACAAATCGACTTCAGACCACACATAATAAACATTGCATAATTCATACAGTAGTATGTTTGTTTGTGCTGTTGTTTTGCCGTAAAAACATCAGATGTTGCAGTGTATTGCATTCAGATTTTTGTGTACATTTACATTAACAAGCCTCGTTTAATGTTTATGTTACTCTTTATTCCCCTCTCTCGCTCTCTCTCTCTCTCTCTCTCTTTCCCTCTCGCTCGCTTTCTCTCCCTTGAGAGGTTACTGAGCTGTACGTTAAGACTCAATTGATTCAATTCCTCCTCTATAAAACGCTCAGTAACACTGAACATCTATCATGTGATTTTGTTCTCCTTTGTTTACAGACAGGAGACTACAATATAAATCTGTGCTGAGAGCACATGTGCAGGAATATGAGCTCCACATGCAATATTACACAAGTACCACCTCTGTGCATATGATACTTTGCAATCATAACTAACCCAATAAAACTGCTATTGACAGATTTGAGAGACTCCTGCATTTTATAGGTTGTGAAAAGCATTTGTCTTTTTTACTTCTCGAACTTTATCTTCTAGTTTCTTAGTTTGTGATCCTTGGAGGCCCTGAGGGGCCTGGATCATCTCTGTGTTGGTTTTGGAAGCTGGCACAGGTGCTTGACCGATCGCACGTGCCGCTCTCTCTCACTTCTTCCATCAGCGTAACCCCGCGCGGCCCACCCGGAGCCAGCGTCACATCTAACCAGCAACAGACCGCCGTCTCCAGCCGTCTGTCATTCTCCCCCACCCCATACACTACATTTGCAAATCATTTATTTTGCTTTGGTTTCCTGTACTCTTCTGGTTTCCTCTGCTCTTCCTTCTCTTGATCAGAAATCAAAGACATCTGGAAGTCATTTTAGCGCGTTAGTTGTATTGTGTGGCTGCCTATCGGCAATGCTTTACACATTCACGCTTTCTATTACTGAAAAGATGTGGCATAAGAGAGGGGGGGAGATGGGCTTATTTGGGAAGTTAGGGAACAGTAAAGCCTTTCAAGGAATAGTTCATTTAGAAATTAAAATTCTGTCATGATTTATTTAACCGCTTATACTTTGCATGACTTTCTTTATCGGTTTGAAACAAAAAAAAAATCATATTTAAGCTGCTCTGTTTATACAGTTAAAGTGAATAGAGACTGTAGTTGGCAAGATTATTACAGAATAGCGATTTAATCTTACTTTTTATTCACAGTGGTTATAGACTTTGAATGTAGTGCATGAATACAGTACAACCTCAAAAAGGCACAAAAGCTATCAATGGGATGGTACACTTTATAAAGCTCCTAATATGGACTATTTTGGTCCAGATTTATGAATGATTGGTGATACATTTCATGTTACCAATGTAAAGTAACAGTGCTGACAGTATATCATACACAGAGAAACTCTCTCTGACACACACACACGCATGCAGTACATGACTGTCAACACTGTTACTCTAACAAAGTTTGACAATAACCGAATTAACACTAAAGCTCTTTTTGCGGATTACGGAAAATACACGGAAAATGCGTCCAGGTTCGTACATGTTTGTTTATGACAAGATCATAAGGAGCGTGTGATGCGCTGTTCTCTCATGCTGGTGAATGAGCTTAGCTTCAGGGCAGATAGAAAAAATCCATATTATTCCCTGTGTAGTGTAGAATAATATCATACAAATTCTAGACTTTTTAAACACACGTGCTAAACTGTTCACTTTAAGCAACATGATCTCACAAAGTTTCGTGGGATAGTCACGCAATTTTTTGCTAATTTTTCCGTGGCATTCTCACGGATCTCCGCATATTTCCGTGGCCCTGCCACGGACTTTCTTTTCCGTGGCATTTTCACGGATTGGTTACTCAACTGCTTTTTCCTATTTTCAAACTATTGTCGCTTCGGTTTAGGGTTGGATTTGGTGTTTGCGTTAGTATGTCACTTTAAGTATTGGTTTATACTATTTTTTCTGATGTATTCTTTTATATTTTCTAAACTTTAATCAATTGTCGCCTGGCGTTGGGGTTAGAGTTGGGTTTGGGTAGGGATGTCATTTTATGTAAATCTAACCCTAAACCGAAGCGACAATGGAAAGAAAATAAGACAAAACAGTTGAGTAACCAATCCGTGAGAATGCCATGGAAAAGAAAGTCTGTCGCAGGGCTACGGAAGTATGCAGAGATCCATGAGAATATCCACGGAAAAATAAGCAAAAAATTAAATTCGTGGGATCAGGTTGCTTTAAATGCTTGTCTTCTGTATGCGAATATTGATTCATACCAAAATGCTTTTTTGATATAGTTGTGTTTGACACACAAAAACGTCTCGGGTTACGTATGTAACTGTTGTTCCCTGAGAAGGGAACGAGACGCTGTGTCTCCCTTGTCATACTTCCTGCGTCCCTGTAACACCATCTTTGGCAATATTTTAGGTAGCGATATACTTCCCACGTCACCCTGTCTTTGTCGTTAAGCCTCACCATTGATTGAATTTTATATTCACATTCAGACACATTTACCCCTGGAGGCGTCCCCAAAGTGTCACCACAGTGACGCAGTGCGAGTTCCCTCGAAAGGGAACTGTAACAATGTATCTTAAAAGGTAACACGATGTAACCTTGCTTTTACTTGAAATGTGTCCCCACATTTAGTCCTTGAATTTGAGGGTATTGGACCTGGAAAGTCCTTGAAAGGTCCGTGAATTTGAAGTTAACTAAGGTGTGGGAACCCTGCTTTAGTTATGAAGGTGTACTTTTTAAAAGTGTACCACCCAAAGGACATATTTTTGTTTATATTTATTAATAAATATATATAAATATGTTTTTATTCTGCTAAAGAGTAGTTTTTTGTAGCATGAACGTTCCTGATCTCCACTTACTTCCACTTTATGAAGAATAAATAAAGATGCTCCACATCTTCTGGTCCAACAAAGTTATAGAGGTGCAGATCATCATTTCAGATAAACTGTCCCTAAAAACAGAACGTTTGATTTTAGATTATGGCTTTTTAAGAGACCCTAGTGGTTCTAAAACTAGGGGGCGTGGCCCAGTGGCGGCTCGTGACTGCTCATCCGAGGGGTGCAAATTCAAAATATGTGTTCGGCGTGTCATGTGTGTTGCTCGTGTTTTCAAAATATGTGTTTGTTGCATCATGTGAACCATGTGCATCGTGTTTTGTCTAAATAAGTGCCTGCTGCACACGCGCCAAAACCATTTATTATAAAAGAGTGTGTCATGGTCACAAAATACACGCAAGACACTCCCTTAACAGTAAACTCTACGCATGAGATTATGCAAGTATCTGGCAAACGTGTCTCTTAAAATCATAAACCCTTAAGACGCATCTGCAGCAGGCACTTATTTTGACAAGACACGTGATGCACACAGGTTCACTCGACGAGCAGAACACATATATTGAAATTACGAACCACACACATGAGGGGCTACATACATGTTGTGACGAACTTCACATCAAGCGCCTTCTAAAAAAGAAGTCACCAACCGGTTCCCAAGTGGGGCGTGTGATGGTGCCCCAGTTTTATGACATTTTATAAACTTTATTAATTTATCATAAATTCTGTGTAATTAAACTCAACGAAAATACGTCTATTATCCAACAGCACTACATTATATAAATTAATTTGTTATGATTAATTCAACATGTAAAGTGGCCCACATGCCGAAAAGTTTAAGAACCACTGCCATTACCCAAGTTTGGACATTAACAGAACAAAAAGATTGTTGTTGTTGACGCTTTTAGAGAGACGAAAACAAAGCGAGCAAGAAAACAAGCAAACCACACACAGACCTGACGGCTGTAACTCAGTGCGTAGTAGACAGTGAGTTTATTATTCAGCGTGCTCAGCAGAAACAGATCTCAGCGCTGTACTTAAGTCACTGGTAAAGATTTTACATTAGACTTTAACTCTCTCTCTAAATGCTCTGTCTATTTTTAATGAGCTGCAGTACGGAGACCTGCAGAGCAGCGCGCCGAGACTGTCGATCGTAAGATGGAAAATAATGCATGTTCATGCAACTGTTGAGCATAAACATGGATACATTTGTGCAATGTGTACCACAAAACCAGTCATAAGTAGCATGGGTGTATTTGTAGCAATAGCCAACAATACATTGTATGTGTCAAAAGTATTGATTTTTTTTAAATGACAAAAATCATAATTAAGTAAAGATCAAGTTTTATAATGATATCGTACTGTAAATATAAAAAATTTATCGTTAGTAAAATGTGTTGTTAAGGACTTGGACAACAACAATTTTTTTGCACCCTCGGATTCCAGTTTTTCAAAAAGTTGTATCTCAGCCAAATATTGTCCTATTATATTGTTTGATGATGTGTAAATCTCAATTAAAAAATTGGCCCTTGTTTTGTGGTCCAGGGTTACATGCTGTATAATATATATTTTTTAAATATATTAGCATATTATATATTTAGTCAGAATAAACATAAAGTATAAATGTTTATTACACGGCTCTCTGGAATGCTTGATTCTGATTGGTCAGTTGAGACATTTGCAGGTTCGTTCTTTTCAAATAATAACCGCTCCAAAGTAATAACGCATAGCCGGTACTATTTGTACGATTAAAATCGCTCCGCGCCAATAAAGATTACTGTTTGGCGCCATCTTGTGACAAACACTGGACAACCACCATTAAGAATGGAAAATGTTGACATTAATTTTAACATGTAGGGAAAAAACAAAACATTTAAACAGTGGATAGAAGAACGAACAACGACAAGACACAGAGAGCTTACTGAGACTGAACTTGACAAAATAGAGCATGACAGCTACGAAGCCAACACAAAAAAAAATACAGAATGGGCATTAAAACTTCTCAAAGACTGGCTAAAAGAGAAAAAATGGAGACAGACAAGTATGAAGCAGAGGATCTTAATAAGGTATTACGATCATTTTATGCATCTGTGCAAAGTTTCGCGGAAGGATAAAAATGTTAATTTAAAACAAATATGCCAATAAAATGTTTCAAATTCATATTCATGTCCAGTTTTTTTTCTTATGTGGCAAGTAGCCGTGTAATAAGCGGGATAATGTAGGGGCAGCCTGAAGTTATCGCGAAATAAGCCCCTTCAGTGTGATACAAGACCCTCCGCTTCGCGTCGGGTCCTGATCACACTGTCGGGGCTTATTTCCCGATAACTACCGGCTGCCTCTACATTATCCCTTACTTAAAATTGTGAAAGTAAAAGTGTTCAATCTTGCATAACTTAAATTCAATCATTTACACACTCTAAAAATGGCCAGGGTATTTTTGACCCATGTTGTGTAAATATTGGACAAAACACATGCTGGGTTAAAAATTACCCAAATGCTGGGTTAAAAATTACCAAAATTCTGGGTTAAAAATTACCAAAATGCTGGGTTAAAAACAACATTGGGTCAATTTTAACCCAGCAGTGTTCCAATATTTACCCAACATGAGTAAAAAATAACCATTTTTAGAGTGCAGTATTGACTTTAAAATGCTGCCTTTATTGGAGTAGATGAATGCTATTTGCTGTTCATCATTATCGTGTTTGTGTTTAGTCTTTTAGCACATGTCTATCACTTTAACACAAACCAACAAACTAACCCTCAACACGTCACCAGTTCCTATGTGAACCTTATAAATATTTGTCTGTTGTGCTTCTGTGAGGAGTCTCTCTTTCTCTTTCTCTTTGTATCTTGATATGCATGCTAATATTTACTAGATGTAATTATTCTGGCACAAGTTACTGTTTTCCAGTACATGCCTATTAAAGAAGGCTGTTGTTTTTTAATCATAGTGGAGACGTTCAGTTTACCCTCCAAGGTGTGGGCCAATATATCATCCAACACTGTGAGAGCAGATAGATCTATTAGAGCACAATTTATCAAACTAAATGAAAGCTGTAATTACAGAAGACCTGACACACACACTGGGATTGTACTGTAAGTATAATCATTTAGAAAAGTAATAGCTCAACAAGCCTCATGATTTCAACTATTGTTCATGTTTGGACCGCAAACGCTGCAGGATGACTGACGTGCCAAACGTTGTTACTCAGGTTTTGGATTTGGCAAGTGCCACCAAGTTAAACTTGAAAAAATTGAATTATTTTAGTTCAGCTGAATAGCCGAAAAATGCAAATTCACAAAGAGACATGTTGTGTCCAACAACGCCAAACAAGCACAATCTTTCACACATTATTGCTTTTATATAGGAGGACATTTTATTAAATTCAAAAATGTCTACTATTGATTCATGCATCAATCTTACACTAGTGGATCATTGCAGGTAAACTGTAAGAAAGTGTAAGACATTCTACTTACTATAAATAACTTTGCGACTACATTTGTCCACTAACTTTCATTATAGTATTTGCCAATGTATGGTAACCCATGGTTGGAATGTGACCTCTGCATTTAACCCATCCAGTGAATAGTGAACACACGCACTGCAAGTCGTGAACACACAAACACCCGGAGCAGTGGGCAGCTATCCCTGCAGGGAGCATTTGGGTTAAGGTGCCTTGCTCAAGGGCACCACAGTCACAACCCGCAAGTTGTGAGCCTCAACCCGGCAACTCTCGGGTTACAAGCCCGATACTCTAACCAGTAGGCTACAACTACCCCGAAGGGGTTAGAGATAAGCCCTTTCCACACAAACATTACGGAAATGCGGGGAAAATGCATCCAGGATTTGTCCGGGATCGTTAGACAGTGCAAGCTAGCATGAAGGTAAAGCTAATCTTTTACATTATAGCGATGACGCTGGTAGTGATGATTCTTTCAGACCATTTAGTGATCTACAGTGTTTTCGCGTCACATTTTGGTATCAGCTCAGGTCGCTTGGAACCCCAACCGAGGTGGTACTAAAAATGTATCTGGTACTACATACTGCACCCAGTGGAAAAGCCCCCAAAAGTAAGCTGACCCAAACCAAACTGTGGGGTACTATGCAATGTAAAAGCGCCTATAGTCAGTTGAATGTCTGTTGCAGGATCATCATAAAAAAGTAACGATTAAGCAGATAGTAGGATGATAGTCCTCTAATGACAAGTTACAAAGTTACTTATTAACAAATTTGGCGACTTTTAAAATTGCGGCTATTAGCATTTAAGAATATACAGTATGTAACGTGAGCTTGCCTGTATTTCAACACACACATACACACAGACACTGAAAGCATGATGGTTGTAGTTTAAGTATACGCCGTGTCCTTGAAATACAGAATGCCTGGTGATTAATTTTCCCCATTGATGTGATGTTAGAAAGAAAAGACATAGACCAGAAACACTGGTGTTTATGAGCATGGGCTGTACACACACACACTTGCACACGCTACATTAGTGCAGACCTTTAACAGATGCCATGGTTTCCATACTAAGATATTGATATTTACTGTACCCAACCCCAAAACTTTTGACTTTAGGCTTATTGTCTGATTAAATCTGTAGCTTAGGACAGATCCCATTTATGTTAGCACATTGTGTTATTGCATTTACATTACTCTAAATTCTCCAAAGTGACTTCAATCTTTACATTTCTTTATCAGGATGTGCATTCCCTAAATCGAACCCATTACCAATCGAGCTATAGCAATGCTAGTTTTGGAAAGTGATGCATATTTCTTTCATTACAGTCATTTGCATTTCAGGCTTTTTCTCATTGAAATTCATGCTGACTCAGACTGCGGCGTGTTTTAATCTGTGTGGCCTTCAACATAAAACAAGGGCTCACCCGGCTGCCCACAAACCGAATAATGTCAAAAAGCAATTAATATCTTTATACCACCATCAGCTGCTGTGGGGCAGAGCCTCTCCACCTCTCGCTGTCTTGCTCTTTATTCCTCCATCAGGCCGTGGTTTCCCTGAGGTCCTGGTGGTCAGATGTGGTTTTCGGGGCAGGAGGACTTGAAGTGTGGGCAGTGCGGTCCTTCTCCTTTAGGAGGAAATAGAAAGAGAGAAAGACTCTAATGCGTCCATCCTTTCTTCAATCCATTACGCTGGAGATGAGGGCAAGCACTAATAGTCTGGCCTATGGACTCTCATTAAGATACGATACAATGCAATGAATAGTACTTTTAGTTTTTGATAGTAAGATATTAAGCTTATGCACTCTCAAAAAAAGTGGTGCGGTACCTTTTCTAAAAGTAAACTTTTGTACCAAAAAAAGGTGCATATCTGTACTAAAATGATACATACTAGGACCTTTTTAAAAGGTATCATCCAAGTGACAACTTTTGTACCTTTATTTCTCAGAGTGTGGTGGTGATTTTTAAGCTGATGCTGTTTTGGATGAGTGTATAATTAGACTATAAGATGGAAGGCTTAAAGCTTAAAAGGTTTTGCCAACATCTTCTGCTAATTTGTACCTTTATTAACCACCAGAATGACGACAGAAATATTCCTTGCAGACCGCAAGTGAGTCTGGACAAAGCATGTGTTCTTCCTCCATGATCTTTCCATACAGTGACCTCTCATTTGTCAGATTTCTTTGAAGAAGAAAGTGGAGAGTCATATATATATACAGTCTTGTTCAAAATAATAGCAGTACAATGTGACTAACCAGAATAATCAAGGTTTTTAGTATATTTTTTATTGCTACGTGGCAAACAAGTTACCAGTAGGTTCAGTAGATTCTCAGAAAACAAACGAGACCCAGCATTCATGATATGCACGCTCTTAAGGCTGTGCAATTGGGCAATTAGTTGAAAGGGGTGTGTTCAAAAAAAAAGCAGTGTCTACCTTTGACTGTACAAACTCAAAACTATTTTGTACAAAAAAAAATTTCTGGGATTTAGCAATCCTGTGAATCACTAAACTAATATTTAGTTGTATGACCACAGTTTTTTAAAACTGCTTGACATCTGTGTGGCATGGAGTCAACCAACTTGTGGCACCTCTCAGCTGTTATTCCACTCCATGATTCTTTAACAACATTCCACAATTCATTCACATTTCTTGGTTTTGCTTCAGAAAAAGCATTTTTGATATCACCCCACAAGTTCTCAATTGGATTAAGGTCTGGAGATTGGGCTGGCCACTCCATAACATTAATTTTGTTGGTTTGGAACCAAGACTTTGCCCGTTTACTAGTGTGTTTTGGGTCATTGTCTTGTTGAAACAACCATTTCAAGGGCATGTCCTCTTCAGCATAGGGCAACATGACCTCTTCAAGTATTTTAACATATGCAAACTGATCCATGATCCCTGGTATGCGATAAATAGGCCCAACACCATAGTAGGAGAAACATTCCTCCATTTCTCTTTAGGCCAGTTGATGTGTTCTTTGGCAAATTGTAACCTCTTCTGCACATGCCTTTTTTTTACAGAGGGACTTTGCGGGGGATTCTTGAAAATAGATTAGCTTCACACAGACGTCTTCTAACTGTCACAGTACTTACAGGTAACTCCAGACTGTCTTTGATCATCCTGGAGGTGATCATTGGCTGAGCCTTTGCCATTCTGGTTATTCTTCTATCCATTTTGATGGTTGTCTTCCGTTTTCTTCCACGTCTCTCTGGTTTTGCTCTCCATTTTAAGGCATTGGAGATCATTTAAGCTGAACAGCCTATCATTTTTTGCACCTCTTTATAGGTTTTTCCCTCTTCAATCAACTTTTTAATCAAAGTACGCTGTTCTTCTGAACAATGTCTTGAACGACCCATTTTCCTCAGCTTTCAAATGCATGTTCAACAAGTGTTGGCTTCATCCTAAAATAGGGGCCACCTGATTCACACCTGTTTCTTCACAAAAGTGATGACCTCAGTGATTGAATGCCACACTGCTATTTTTTTGAACACACCCCTTTCAACTAATTCAACTAATTGCCCAATTGCACAGCCTTAAGAGCGTGCATATCATGAATGCTGGGTCTAATTTTTTTCTGAGAATCTACTGAACCTACTGGTAACTTGTTTGCCACGTAGCAATAAAAAATATACTAAAAACCTTGATTATTCTGGTTAGTCACATTGTACTGCTATTATTTTGAACAAGACTGTATATATGGACAGAGAGAGAGAGAGAGAGAGAGAGAGAGAGAGAGAGAGAGAGAGAGAGAGAGAGAGAGTTTGGTGGAAGACTAAGAGTACACACAGGGCCACACACCTCACTGGTCTGGGCGGCTCTGTGTGTGGAGGGAATGTTGTGTGTGTGTTGTATGGTTTCGGGCATGCCACTGGACACCATTAGAAGAGATCTCCATCCTGTTTCAACACCACCTCACCTACTAAACCAACAGCCAATTATAGCTGAGTCAGTGCAGACATACAGACAAACCACCGGCCACCGCTTGCTACTTTTAGTTTTACCTTTCTGCACAAAAAGTTGCTTTCTTGGATGTGGGAATATAGAGAAGATTGATATTCATTGTGCTACACGGTTATAATATTTGCATGAGTGTTTATAGCGGTGCCAAATTTGGTTTCCCACAGAACCATTCGGTCTGATGTTTTATAGTCTAAAAAACTTTTCCTAAAAAGTCTGATCGCTGTGATCAGGCCGTACGTCTGTTAAACTGCACCGGGTGATTGATTTCCTCTCTCCCTCACTGACGGTTCTGATAGGACGCAGTCATAATTCTGTGCACTCGAGAGATTAAATTCCTGTATCGCTGTCAGCTACATTAACTCACTTCCTGGATCTAAACCCTATTAACGTAGCAGGCCTCGCTAACATTAATAAATCAATGTTACTGATGGCAGATGAAGATCCGGCACTCCTCTTGCTCTCTCTCTTTCGCGCTCTCTCACACCGCTGGTGATGAAGATGATGTGAATGAGTGAAGTTAGTACCATTACTGGTGCAAAGCCACTAACCATGAGATGAGATGAGACAAGATGAGAACATCTAGTATGAGATAAGAGCAGAAAAGACAGGAAGAGGACATAAGAAGCATAAGTGAAACTATTGGTACCATTAGAGTTTCAAAGCGACTAACCAAGAGAGGAAATGAGATGAGATGAGAGATGAGATGAGAGATGACATGAGATGCTTCTGCTATATGCATCTGTGCTCTGCTATAAGTTCCCAAACTCAATTTTGGCGATGAAAAACATCCACAGGTTGAGAATCAGGAATACCATAACAGTTTTTTTCCAGACTTGCAGTTTGTGGCGGCACATTCGCGGCTCGCACGTTCGCATATATGCTTAAATGCAACTTAAGTGATGCTCAGCGGAGGCATCGACTGACGCCACAGGTGTTTGTACAGAAACTGTCATGTGAGACAGAAGTATTGATAAAGGTGATGTGCAAACATCTATTTGTGGTGTTTTGTGGCGGACTGAGAAATAATAAATGTATGGGAATGTACAACGAGCTCTCACTAGTATGATGTCACACCAGTAGGCAGCGCAAATATAACGACACCCCTATAATCCCTCCCACTACAAAGTGTTACTAAACTCGATGGAAAAGCTAACCAAGCCAAAGTGATGTGAGCTGACACAACCTGTCCCAAGCCAAACCGTGGGGTACTATGCAATGGAAAAGCGCCATTAGTGTTACCAAGCCTCTAACCATGAGATGAGATGAGACAAGATGAGAACATCCAGTATAAGATGAGAAGAAATGAGAACAGAAAAGACAGGAAGAAGACAGATGAAACATAAGTGAAATTATTGGTACCATTCGAGTTGCAAAGCCACCAACCAAGAGAGAAGAGGAGATGAAATTAGATAAGACGAGAAGTAAAATGAGATATAAGATGTAAAATTGATGATGAGATTGAATGAGAAGCAATGAGATGAGAAGAGATTTAAAATAAGACGCAATGAGATGTGAGATGAGATGCATTAAGATGAGACGTGAAGTGAGATGATGAGATGAGATAAGATGAGATGAGATGAGATGAGATGAGAGGTGAGATGAGATGAGAGGTGAGGTGAAATGAGATGAGAGATGAGAGGTGAAGTGAGATGATGAGATGAGATGACATGAATGACATGAGAGGTGAGAAAAGATGAGATGTGAGATAAAATGAGATGTGAGATAAGATGAGATGTGAGATAAGATGAGATGTGTGATGAGATAAGATGTGAGATGAGATAAGATGAGATGAGAAATGAGATGAGATGTGAAATGAGATGAGAGATAAAATGAGATGTAAGATGAGATGAGATGAGATGAGATGAGATGAGATGAGATGAGATGAGAGATAAAATGAGATGTGAGATGAGATGAGATGTGAGATAAGATGAGATGTGAGATGAGATGAGATATGAGATGAGATTAGATGTGAGATGAGATGACATGAGAGGTGAGAAAAGATGAGATGTGAGATGAGATGTGAGATAAGATGAGATGTGTGATGAGATAAGATGAGATGAGAGATGAGATAAAATGAGATATGAGATGAGATGTAAAATGAGATGACATGAGAGGTGAGATAAAATGAGATGAGATAACATGAGATGAGAGTTTAGATGAGATGACATGAGAGGTGAGATAAGATGAGATATGAGATGAGATGTAATATGAGATGAGATTACATGAGATGAGATGAGATGAGATGACATGAGATGACATGAGATGAGAAATAAAATGAGATGTGATATGAGATTACATGAGATGAGAGATAAGATGAGATGTGAGATGAGATGACATGAGATGTCATGAGAGGTGAGATAAGATGAGATATGAGATGAGATGTAAAATGAGATGAGATTGCATGAGATTAGAGATAAAATGAGATGTGAGATGAGATGAGATGAGAGGTGAGATGAGATATGAGGTATGAGAGATGAGATGAAATGGGAGGTGAAGTGAGATGACGAGATGACATGTGAGATGAGATGAGATGAGATGTGAGATAAGATGAGATGAGATGAGAGGTAAGGTAAGTGAGATGAGATATGATATAAGAGATGAGATAAGATGAGATGAGATTAGATGTGAGATGAAATGGGAGGTGAAGTGAGATGACATGTGAGGTGAGATGAGATGTGAGATAAGATGAGATGAGATGAGATAAGATGTGAGATGAGATGAGATAAGATAAGATAAGATGAGATATGAAATGAGATGAGATGAGATGTGAGATAAGATGACATGAGATGTGACATGAGATAAGATGTGAGATGAGATAAGATGAGATGAGATGTGAAATGAGATGAGATGTGAGATAAGATGAGATGAGAGGTAAGGTGAGTGAGATGAGATATGATATAAGAGATGAGATGAGGAGAGAGGAGAACATCCAGTATGAGATGAGATGAAAACAGAAAGACAGGAAGAGGACAAAAGAAACATGAGTGAAATTATTGGTACCATTAGTGTTGCTGGTTAGTGTTCTAAACCCACTAACCAAGAGGAACAGGAGAGAAGATGATGATAGTATGAGATATGACATAGATGAGATGAGTTATGATTAAATGAGATAAGATGTGGGATGAGACATGAGATGAGATATGATCAGATGTGATGAGAATAATCGGAAAGAAATGAGAAGAGAACATCCAGTAAGGAAAGAGATGAGAACAGGAAAGGGACAAAAGAGACATGACCAGAATAGAATAAAGACAGATATCAGATGAGATGACAAGAGAACATAAGAGACAACAGCAGAAGTCGTACGATAAAATGACGATGAAAGAAACAAATGTGACATGATGAAAAGAGACAAAGATGAGACAAAAAATGAGATGAAAACAGAAGAGACAAGTAGAGAAAAGTTCTCTAGCTGTAGATGCACTAACACATCCAACAATTCATCTGTCACCATCAGCTGTGATCCTCTAAAAATCAGCTATCTGTTGTTAAATTACTCTCGCCTGATGTTCAGGATCATTCTGGATTTGCAGACATTATTTTTTGGCTTCATTGTAGCTGTACTCCAGTCTTTCTCCTGACACACACTTTAGTTTTTTTCTATTGATTGCATATTTTATTTCCAGTCGTTGTGCTCTGTTAGAAACAGATTTAGGTCTTGATTGCAAGCGCCATCCACCAAACTGTCAACGGTTCATTTAGTCCGTCTCAGTGTTGAGATAGTTGATACGAGGCTTTTTTAAATGCTTTTAAACATCTTTTGTAGGCGAGCGAGAAGGTTTTGAGCATGACACCAGCGTGCTGGTACAATCCCTTAGCAGAAATCTTTCCATATGGATCGGTTTGTGTGGTAGATAGACAGAGAGGAAGATGAATTAAAAACTGGAACACGACTGGAGAGAAAGAGATATTTGCGGCTTCGCTATTGTCCATAAATGTGTCCATGTGGTGATTCTCGGCGTCAGAGATTAATGTTCTCCGAGCTGGTTGCTCATCTTTCTTCTGTGACAGAGCAGAAACATCCAGAAAGACTCTTTTCTCATGCAGGCCTCACCACACAAACGCACACACAAAACAACAACAACAACAACGTGCTACTCATCTTTTCAAGCCGTTGGAACGCAACACCATCTCATAGAGATTTCAGGGAAGATTTGGATTGATCAAAACATGACGGACGGATAAAATGCACGGCCATAAGCTCATCTTCTGAAAGGCATGTGGTGTAAATTTCATCAAAAGCGTTGGCTGAGTTTTTTTCTGTTGGTGAGGGGATACATGTCAGGGGATGTGAAAAATACGCTATAGCTGTTATATCTCGAGCAAAATGACTTCTGGAGACGATTATAGAGTCGATCCAAACCAGCTGCGTAGTTGGCAGCATTGAGACAAGGGTACGAGAGTATCAGAAATCAAACCGTTCCCGGTCTGTGATAAATGAAGTGCAGTGGAAAATCCAGGAATAATGAAGGGATGATTTTGAAACATAATGATTTCACACATTTTTCACTGTCACACAAACAAAGTGCCAAACTGAAACAGTGCATCTCTTTTTAAGCTTTTTTCAGCCAAATCCCAAACTTTATTTTGTTACTTCTCACATTACTGTGTCCTGATAGTTAACTGCTTGTGTTTAATGTTTTATTTTATAAATATTTAAGATTATTTATATTATAGAATGAATTTTCCACTCATATATGTTCATTGATCAATACAGCAATTAATCAATGAAATCATAGAAATGCAAAGTATAGTAAGACGATGTGTTGTGTGAGCATGTTTATGTTGTTTGAGTTTGAGTGTGTGTGTGTGTGTGTGAGAGAGAGAGAGAGAGAGAGAGAGAGAGAGAGAGAGAGAGAGAGAGAGAGAGAGAGAGAGAGAGAGAGAGAGAGAGAGAGAGAGAGAGAGAGAGAGAGAGAGAGATGCGAGTACTGTATTTATGTGTTGTGTTATTGTGAATTTGTTTGTCTGCATGTGTGAGTACAGTTGTTGACAAGGTGTAGTGTGTTTGTGTATGTACTGTGAATTCATGTGTTGCATTTGTGTGCATGTGCGAGTAGTGGTTGTGTGTTTGTGTATGCATTGTGTGAGAATGTGTAGTATTGTTTAAGAATAAGTTCTGTGTTTGTGTGTGTTGTCTGTGATAGGGCTGTGTTTTTCTCAGTGTGTAGGGATGTGTTATATGTTTGTGTGTGTGTGTGTGTGTGTGTGTGTGCGTGTGCGTGTGCGTGTGCGTGTGCGTGTGTGCGTGTGTGCGTGTGTGTGTGTGTGTTATGCAGTGTCTTATATCACCAGCACTCTCTGAACACTTCATTTGCTATTACAGCCTGTCGTTTAGAGGGACGCCTCGACAAACGCTAGGATTTATTTTCCCCTGTTGTCCCCATTAATACACACTCACTGAATGCTGTTTCTATCTTCAACACACACTTTACTCTCTGAGTTATTTTAACCTGACGTATGAAATCATTTTCATATGAGCTGTCACAAAGACTGAAGTGATTGATTTCTCAAGACACCCATTTCACTGATGCTATTCATTTTCAGCACCTTTAGCACATGACAAAACAATCTTTGTTCAATCAGATACTTTTTTATAGGTAGAGCATGAATAAGTGTGTTTTTTATAAGATAATCCGGACAGGAAGTGTGGTTGACAATTAGATATTTCGTATCATACAGTAGTGCAATGCATAAGCCAATAGATCAAAACAGCGATGTAATCATTACATTTTGTTAAGCTCAGACTTTGATCCCTACATTGTGTTCGCTGGCCATTCTAACATAACAACACTGGCTCAACCTTTGGTGTGAGTTTGGGGTTGGACCTGCTAGGGGCCACGAATTTAAACTCTCTATGAGGCTGAAGCTGGGGCCATTCGAAGTTAAGGGGTGGGTTGTCATATCTCACTTACATTTATGCATTTGGCAAAAGCTTTAATCCAAAGCAATTTACAGTGCATTTCAGGTATACATTTTTATCAGTATGTGTGTTCCTAACTTTTGTGCTGGTTAGCCCTGTCCTAAGGGGTCATGGTTTGGGGTCACCAGAAACCTGTTTAAAGCGATAATCCAGCCAAATATCAAAATTACCCCATGATTTACTCACCCTTAAGCAATTCAAGATACATATATCCATCATGTTTCAGACAAACACATTTGAAGGTATTTCAACAAATGACCTTGCTTTTCCAAGCTTCTAATGGGAGGAAACAGGGATCAGGGAACATCTTTTGACTTTGAAGCCCAAAAAATGCATCCATCCTTCACAGAAGTAATCCACACGGCTCCAATGGGTTAATAAAGATGTTAAAGTGAGTAATCAATGCGATATTGTAAGAAAACTATCCATATTTTAAACCTTATAAACTATAATAACTAGCTTCTGTTAACGATGCCATCTTGGACTCATGCAATTCACGAGAGTCACTGCGCAATGTACCCATGGCAAGCAATGCTCATACCCTAAAACCGTGAATCGTGTGAGCCCAAGAGGCTGTTTACACTTGGCATTAACATGCGTTTTCGTCGAACGGATCACAAGTGGACGACGTTTATGCCAGGTGTAAACGGTGTTCAAAACGTTTTGAACGCGTTCACTTTCGACCACTTTCAACCACATTCAGAGGTAGTCGAAACCCCTTTCGATCGAATTGCTTTTGTAGTGTAAACGCACATGTGGTTGAATGTGTTCGACCAGCCACACGCGATCGCCTTCTCTCCGCCCATTTATTTATTCTGAGGTACTAAACTGTCAGGAACAGCAGAGAGAGAACCCAAGTGCAAAAGGATGTCGGTGTTTAACAGAAAACACTTTATTATATGACACAAAAACAAAAGCCCACGAGGGGGTAAACACATTAAACAAGAGGCTTGACAAAGACTAAACACTAAACTAGACTCACAATTAGACAGATAAACTAGACTAGAACCTTTGACAGGAATAGACACGACTGGATCACACGGACAATACAAAATGAACCTGCACAGAACTAAGGACAAGAGAACATAGAGAAACTAAACAAGATAACGAGGAGGGAACAGGTGATGGGAATAGTAATAATTAACAATAAGCAGGAGGACGAGGGGGCGGGGACAAAGACAAGACACCGGAGGCACATGCCAAACACAAAAACAAGGCATGAACCTCCACACAAGGCCAGGGACTGCCAGAACTCTGCCACCATGACAAAATACAAATATAACAAAACTTCAAGGCAGAGTCCTGACAGTAGCCCTCCCTCAAAGGACGCCACCTGGCGTCCAAAAAGGGAACACACAAGACAAGAAAACATGACAGATAATAAACATGACAAGACTATGAACACATCAGACTATAAAATAACAAAAGGTGCAAAACAAAACTTATCAAACACACATAAGTCCACAAGATACTAAGACAGGACAGTCCACGGGGGTTTGGGGCGAGGACGCAGCTGGTACTGCGCAGACTGTAACTGCGCAGGCTGGGTCGACCGCGCGGGATGCGCGGGACGGGTGGGCAGCGCGGACTGCGCGGGATGCGCGGACTGCGCGGGCTCCGGCTGCGCGGGATGCGCGGACTGCGCGGGCTCCGGCTGCGCGGGATGCGCGGACTGCGCGGGCTCCGGCTGCGCGGGATGCGCGGACTGCGCGGGCTCCGGCTGCGCGGGATGCGCGGACTGCGCGGGCTCCGGCTGCGCGGGATGCGCGGACTGCGCGGGCTCCGGCTGCGCGGGATGCGCGGACTGCGCGGGCTCCGGCTGCGCGGGATGCGCGGACTGCGCGGGCTCCGGCTGCGCGGGATGCGCGGGCTCCGGCTGCGCGGGATGTGCGGACTCCGGCTGCGCGGGATGCGCGGACTCCGGCTGCGCGGGATGCGCGGACTCCGGCTGCGCGGGATGCGCGGACTGCGCAGGCTCCGGCTGCGCGGGCTGCGCGGACTGCGCGGGCTCCGGCTGCGCGGGCTCCGGCTGCGCGGGATGCGCGGGCTCGTTGGGCGGCGCGGACTGCGCGGGCTCGTTGGGCGGCGCGGACTGCGCGGGCTCGTTGGGCGGCGCGGACTGCGCGGGCTCGTTTGGCGGCGCGGACTGCGCGGGCTCGTTGGGCGGCGCGGACTGCGCGGGCTCGTTGGGCGGCGCGGGCTCGATAATCCCGTAGGCAGAGGCGAACCAAACAGCGGCCAGTCCGAGAAATGGACCGGACAAGGCAGCCAACCCCTCAAGGTCCGGATCGGACTCCACAGCGGCCCTCCAAAGATCGGCAAATAGCCGCACACGGATCCGCCTGGTCAGCCAATCCGAGACAGGGCGCACCGTGACGGGCAGCAGAACATAAACAGGTGCTGCAGCTGACCCCGACACCATCGCTGGGTTCAATTGTGGCAGGTTCATTCTGTCAGGAACAGCAGAGAGAGAACCCAAGTGCAAAAGGATGTCGGGGTTTAACAGAAAACACTTTATTATATGAAACAAAAACAAAAGCCCACGAGGGGGTAAACACATTAAACAAGAGGCTTGACAAAGACTAAACACTAAACTAGACTCACAATTAGACAGATAAACTAGACTAGAACCTTTGACTGGAATAGACACGACTGGATCACACGGACAATACAAAATGAACCTGCACAGAACTAAGGACAAGAGAACATAGAGAAACTAAACAAGATAACGAGGAGGGAACAGGTGATGGGAATAGTAATAATTAACAATAAGCAGGAGGACGAGGGGGCGGGGACAAAGACAAGACACCGGAGGCACATGCCAAACACAAAAACAAGGCATGAACCTCCACACAAGGCCAGGGACTGCCAGAACTCTGCCACCATGACAAAATACAAATATAACAAGACTTCAAGGCAGAGTCCTGACACTAAACACAAGTTTTACGTCTTTTCTGCATTCTGGCGTGAACACACGCTATTTTTAGCCTTTCATTGATAAAATTAAAGTGGCTGATCACCATAGTTTCATTTTGAAAACGTGTGAAAGTTGCGCAATCCTATTTCATCAATTGCGCTCACAATTCAGACAAAGCTCTAACATATACACGTACAAAACACTGTGCAGCATGTTTACATGCTAAATAAGCAGCGGACTCCGACATAATATTAGTTCGCGTCCATATAAACTTAAATAAATATAAATCATTATGCCCGCTCGCATTTGAATGACAGCAGAGAGACCTGCCCACCGTCTCACAGACCACCCGCTCACAGTATTCAGGACAGAAATGGTCGAAAGTGGACAAAAGAGATGGATTTAAATACCAGGTGTAAACATGATGTGTCTCTCTCGTCCACTTGTGATCCAATCAATAAAAACACATGAAGAGTCTCGTTGCAAAACGAGATAACTCGGTTTTTTTAATTTTTCAGAAATCACGTTTTTTGGTTGTGCATTCCAATTAATATCAATTCAACTGCAGTTGGTTTGTTTTGATTTAAACCTTCATAACTTAAAAATACAGCTAAGTAGCACCATAAAACAAAATAATAACATGATAACATAATAATAAACATGTTTTGACAATAATGTTATTAATGTTTTGCAACGAAACTCTTCACATCTTAATACCAAGTGTAAACAGCCCCCAAGATGTTGCCGTAACCAAAAGTTTGAAATAAGTATATTTTTCTTACAAATTTGCATCGATTACTCGCAGAAGACCTTTATCAACATATTGGAGTCATGTGGATTACTTCTGTGAAGGATGAATGCACATTTTTTGGGGGATTAAAGTTAGAAGTTGTTCCCTGATCCCTGTTTTCTACCATTATAAGGTTGGAAAAGCAAGGACATTTACTTAAAAACTCCAAATGTGTTCGTCTGAAAGATGGGGACATGTGTATCTTAGATTACTTGAGGGTGAGTAAATTTGGTGAAACGTTTGAAATAATACAAATTATTAAATGTAGTAAATGTAATCTTGCTTTATGCCTGGGGTCTTTAAGACCTAAAAAGTTTGAACTTATGTTTAAGCTAAATCTTTAAACGGGGTCAAACATTACAAACAGATTACGAGGGTTAAAACCATCAAATCTTAGAATGACAACAACAAGTTTAAATAAATAGTCTGTGGCGGGTGCCCGCAGACTTCAGAGACAAATGATGGAGCAGCAACGTCTGTGACCCTAAGGTCAAACAGTAGCGTTCTTCACCACATCCAAAACACTTTAGAAACATTAACTTCACTTCACACCTGCCTCTTCATGCGGCGGTCATCTACGCCCCCCATTTCTCCGAGATCTCATTTATCAACATGGCTTCAGAGAGAAAATATATTGGCACCAGGCGCTCCTAATCAATGCCATTACCACTGCGGTCTCTCCTGAACCCAAAAAAGGGTCGTCTGCGGGGGTCACTTGGCGGTCGGACCACGCTCAGAAAACGAAGCCAGGCTCAAGTTCAAGGTCGGGGGTCGAAGGTCAATCTTTCGGGGAAATGGGCCCAGCTGTGCAGGGTGTGTGGACGTGAGGTCCGTCTGGACGGGTGACCAGTCATGACCCCTGCCTTTGTGCTTGTATTGGTGAGTGGCGGTTTCCTTATGGTCCTGTGGTCAGATACAGGCCTCTGCCAAGCTGCCAGAGAAATCAGAGAGACGCAGGAACACAAAGGAGACGCCTATCGGTTCAAAATTGTGGACAAAGGTCAAAGACAGGGCAGGGGAGAGAGATGCGTCGAGTTCATCTCGTGAATAAAAGTCTGCTAGCCATATGAGGAGGTCAAGATACTGTACATTGGCCTGCACTCTTCAGAATACATTAAAGCCTTTTAGCGGCAGCCATGATTCAAACAAACATCAAATCAGTCTTACAGGGTCAGACTTTGACTATCGGCTAAACTCAGACCCATTTGGCAGCTCAGGTCAAGAATGTCCACTTAGATGGTAGGGGTGCAGATAGGGTGACCATACGTGCCATTTGTCCCGGACATGTCTCTTAAGACATACAATCATTTTAGTTTTATTCTTGAAATGTAAAGTTTGCTTTTCTGAAATAGAACCTGAAATAATAAACCTCGATGACATATGCGGTCGATCAATGTGACCTCCAGAGGATGCACCCGAAATCCTGGTCAGGATGCGTCCGTGGAAAATGCCAAAGTATGGTCACCCTAGGTGCAGAGAATGCAACTAAACTATTCGACCAAAAATATTGAAAAAAATAGTAAAAAACAATTTCGGGTGGTCGACTAAATAAGTGAAAAGACAAGATTTTATCAAAGAATAAATATTTTTATGACATGAACAAATAACATCTAGCGAGTTTGAGGCGCGTAGTTTTAAAAAAAAAAATACAACAAACATGTTGGCAGTATGGAAGCACTTTAAAGTGTCCAACAAAGATTTCATTTTCGGCCAAATAGTTTTGGTTGCCAAACATTCTGTGCATCTACTAGACGGAAAGAAAGTGACCAACCATAGTTTAAAGATAAACTCAGCTTTTTCTCCTTATTGTAGCCAAGGAGAAAAACTCCACCAGCTTTTGTGCACTCTTAATGGCTGATCCCACCAAACACGTTTTAAAACCTTGAAAACGCGAGGCGGACAGCGCTGAATTTATTTGATTGACTTCACTTCCCCAGGAAAACCCCGCCGACCCATCAATCAGTGGGAGACGCTACAATTTACAAACATCACATCACGCGACAGATTGGTTTAATTTCAAAACTCAACAATGGCACGAAAGAAGAAGTGTCCCAGATAGCATGCAACCATTGAAACAATGTTAAAAACCGTTGATTTGTCAATGTTAATACCATTGAATCAATATCACGTTTGCACCCTCTATTAATATTGAAAAAATTTTGAAATTTCAACAAATCACCATTATCGTGATCAGTGTTTGCTTTAGTTGGGCCCTTTACTCTTGTGTTTTAATGGTAAGTTTTCTTTGGCTGCTGAAGCAGTGTTTTGAAATACATCTGCTATTGCAAAGAAAACAAAGATCTAATGTTATCAAGTAGTTTAATTCTTGTAGATATACCTAAATAATATGAATGAAATACTGTTAAAGTTATGCAAAAAAATGATTTTACAGTACTAGTTGGAAACTGTGTCAGGACTGTTATTTTGAGGATTACAAAAACACATTTAAAAAGTTAAACTACTGAATCTATCTCTGATATCATGAATCGGTCTATGAATCTCATCAATGGTGAAGATTAACAAAAGAAAGCTTCATGCTGCAATGCATGCTGGGTATCATCGTAGTACTAAACTGATTTATAACTCCCAGCATGCATTGCAGTTGATTGTTTTATATGAATTTGTTTGATGATTGTCACCATTGTCGAGATTTGTAGGATGAGTAATGATGTTTGTCTTGTCACAGTGTATTTACAAACCAAAACAATTATAAATGTCAAAAATGGATCAACATAATCATATAAAGCAGCTTAATTTGATATAATCTTGACTTCTTCACAAAAAGCAATCAGTTTCAACTTAACTTTGAAACACATCTTTCTTTTCCAATGCAGATGTGTTTCTACATAAACACAAACAAACACTAATAAAAAGAAAAGAAAGATTTAACTTAGTGAATAACAAGAGTCAAGGACCCAACTAAAGCAAACACTGATCACAATAATGGTGATTTGTTGAAATCTCAATATTTTTTCAATATAAATGGAGGGTGCAAACCTGATATTGATTCAATGAAGTTAACATTGACAAATCAACTGTTTTTAACATTGTTTCAATGGTTTGCATGCTATCTGGGGTGTTTTTGGATGTAAGCAGAAGAAAGCCAGCATTATGGAAACAATGGATAAAGTTTATTAGCCGGGGTAGCAGCAGATTTGTTTCTCAATTACAAGAACGCAAAGAACGGACTTGCGTTCTTGTGGAGATTGGTCTTGCCAGGCAACCTTGCAAGAACGAACTTAGAAGGTCACGCACAGAACGCACTTGTAAGAATTGAGATGTGTGCGATCTTCCTGTTGGTCACCTGACCTCCGCCATTGTTTTGCCGCAATTGTTTCTGGGGCGTAAAGCGATTTCAGCGTGCAAGTCTGAACTTGATGCATCCTCGATATCAAGAACACATCTGGGTATTTTCATGCGTCCTCTGAATTTACGTTCTTGGGAATTGGAATTGATCTTCGATGGTTAATGATGACGTAGAGCGAGAACACAAGGACGCAAGATCCCTGAAGAACGCATATTGAGAAACAGTCTAAGCCTTCTGTCTTATGTTGGAAATAGGCGCGTGCATATAAGAATGCATGACTTGACGAATAGGTTTAGGCCACTAAGAATTTGGTTTAGGAATTGGCTTTTTAAAAATTCTGATGCTGGACACCTTCTAAATCTGGATTTTGTGAGAATCACCCATGAGTCATAGTTTACGAGTTAACTATTTCAAATGAATTATAAAAAACAATGATAAAACCGCATTTCTAACCTCAACATCACAGGGGCGAAAACAAATCTCTCAAAAATATAGGAATGTGGTCATATGAATTAATATACATTTGCAACCTTAAACGTAAAATACGTATGAATTGCCATAAGATAAAGCCCCCGAGAAATTAGTGCAAATGTTTGTAGTTTGTAGTTAACATGGTCACATTACGTCTTACCTTCCATCTAATCCCAAATGTCTAACAGTGTGCACTTCACATACGCAAAGATTCACAGACTGGAGCAGACACCATGATCTGACAATGATATCCAGTGCTCTGTCCAGTCGAGGGCTGGATTATGAAGAGGAGGAGTTGTTTATACAGCGTGGATTGTAAATTAAATATTTCTATTCTAAAGTGTTACACTGGGAATATGAGAACATGATCCGGTCAAGATTGTGTCAGATCTGTGCCAAAAACAGAACACAGGAGAAAAAGCCTAAGAAAATTCCCTCCAGATGTGGAGCACAGAGACTTCTTTAAGGAATTATAAAATTGAATATGGTTAAGTTTTATTTCTGCTCCTTCAAAGTGGACTATTATTCTTGTTTCTGTGAAGGAAGACTGTGCCAATTGTTGACACTGATAACTTTGATAACATATCAACAAAATGACATTTTACAGCTTTTTTTAAGAATAATTTGCCCTCAAAATAAAACATAGGTGAGTATTTACTAACCTGGATATTGTCCCAAACCAAAAGGATTTTTTTCTGTGGAGTGTAAATGACAGAACCTCTGATTCAGCATCATTTTGTTATTGCATCCTAAAATGTATTATTTTATAAACAAATTGCCACTGTAAACTAATGAATGTGTTTTAAATGTGAATAGTAAATTAGTCAATGATTTGAATTCACATCACAATAAGAGGGTGACATTTAAAGAGATGATGTTAGCTCTTTCCCTGCCAATGACGAGTTTTTCCGGCAATCCATGTTTCCGCTATCATCCACCAGGTGGCGCTCTTACCCAACATATAAAACGCAAAAGCAACCCTTTAGGTCAAACAGTAAGAACTCCTTGTATGTTTTGATAATCGCTCAGAAGACCTTCACAAAAATGCAATGTTTTTAGATTTTTGCTTAAAATTAGGTATTTTGGAAAAAAAAAACTACACATATTTGAGAGGTGACTAAAATAGAACAAATATAGGTAGGATAGACATCAGAGATGTACTTATAACACTGCATACTTATGAATAATGTTCATGAAACATGTTCAAGCATCCAGAACAATTGCCACGTTAATAATGTTTGTAAGAAACCAAACCATTTGTAAATTCATCGAGATTTCAGCAAGATAATAGTATTTGTGTTTGTGCAGATCACTCACTTTGCATCCCGCCAGAAAGCCTGCCTGTGACAAGATGGCCGCAGGTGATGACGTTAGAGACTCCGCCGTAAGACATCTAGCCTTTATTATGTATATCTATGGGTTTACTGGCCATGAGAGGATGGGTACATGGTGGTCATAAAGGGATGGAAATGGTCAGAAACAATGCTCAGGTAGGCCGTGGCATTTAAACGATGCCCAATTAGCACTAAGGGGCCTAAAGTGTGAAAACATCCCCCACACCATTACACCACCACTTTGCAAATTGTAGCCTCTTTTTCCTATTTGTAATGGAGATGAGTGGTACCCGGTGGGGTCTTCTGCTGTTGTAGCCCATCCGCCTCAAGATTGTGCGTGTTGTGGCTTCACAAATGCTTTGCTGCATACCTCGGTTGTAAGTGGTTATTTCAGTCAAAGTTGCTCTTTTATCAGCTTGAATCAGTCAGAAATGGTTGTGCGTGAAAATTCCAGTAACTGAGCAAAATTGCTTAAATTACCTTTCTTTCCCATTCTGACATTCAGTTTGGAGTTCAGGAGATTGTCTTGACTCTTGACCAGAACCACACCCCTAAATGCATTGAAGCAACTGCCATGTGATTGGTTGATTAGATAATTGCATTAATGAGAAATTGAACAGGTGTTCCTAATAATCCTTTAGGTGAGTGTATAAAGAAATGTTTCTTTGAAGAACGTTTGACTGAATGGTTCTTTGAGGAACCAATAAAAGGGTCTTCTATAGCATCGCTGTAAAGCACCTTTGTTTTTAAGAGTGATCCTGAGTAAATCATGACATGTTTCATTTTAAAGAAACAGGAAAGTGTGTGTGTGCTGTAATGCTAATATATACCTGTCACGTCCAGTATTATAAAAATGGTCGATCTTCGACTCATGAGAGTATGTACACAGGCTCCTAATGTCAAACCCAAACGTTTCCTAAGATTAAAGATTTCATGAATGTTGTTCACATTCACTCATATACAGCAGAGAGAGTTGCAGAATAAAAAAAAGTTGTGAAAAGTTGTTAGGCGGTTGGAACAGAGAGAGAATAAATGTGATAAATGCATGAAAGAAGACGAATAATAATGGAAAGAGTGGTTGACCGCAGATCTTCTAGGCTTTGGCCTCTAATACAAGTGTAAGTTTACTCTGTAAGCACAGTATGTGAGGTTTCCAGACCTCCTAAATGCAGAAGGAAAGGTTTTTCTTCATCTTAAAGAAACATGTTTTTATCCTGAACTGTACGGTACTGGGCGGGTGGGAAAGGCAATAATTACCAGGCCTGGTTTTATTATTTGTGTTATAATGGAAGTCTAAAATTTCACCTTTCTTCCAAAACGTCTACACCATTATGTAAATTATCTTCAATGGCGAGGTCACAGAGCAGTTCTCCACAGACCACCTTTGTCTCGGAGAGGAGCTCGTTCATACCGCATAAAACCCGACAGGAATTACACATTCACTCTTTTCTTTCCTTTCCACTTTTTATACGTTCCTTGTCACTTTGGGTTTCTACCTCCCCTGTCCTTTACACAGACCATTTATGTCAAAGAAAGAGGTAGACCTGAATCCAAACCTATAATCTTCTGGAAAGCCTATCATTCAAAGCAATGCTATATCCTCAGAAAACCCCACAATGCTTTGCCATGCATTGTTGGTGTGGATATTGCAGTCTTCACTTCCTGTCGACTCTGCACGTGACCTTATGTAGGAAGTTCATGCTGATAAAAGTGCCAGATGGGTTTGGCTCTCTTCAGGTCTTCATAGATCGAGTGCCGGTTTTATTGTCTCTCTCATATCTCAACGGTCAGAGTGGTTTGATTGAACAATAGCAGTGGTTCATATAAACACAGTGTAAGCAGAGGATCCGCTTTTACACAGGCTTTATTTTTCAAGGTGGAGGATACTTGACGTCTTCTGGCTTATGTCAAGGGGAGGTGGTTGTATTGTTATAGTTATTTTCCAGGTGGAAGTGTGGCAAGATTTACGTCATTGTTTAAGGTGTTTTTTTTAAATAACCATCTCTGTGTGTATGATATTACGTAACAGCCGATGTTCAGTAAAGCGGACATGTTGAAATCTAATGAGCTGTGTCAAAGAAACATGTAGAGGAAACTGACTTGACAAAGTTTTGACTGAGTGTTTACAACAGATGAGTTTGAAGTCTGAAACTTGTGTAGGCCCTGTGTAGTTTAAAGTTTTTTTATGCAACATTGATTTATGATTTATCTGTGCACCTTTTTATTATTTTTTTATTCAAATGATCGAAACGACTTCTCTTCTGTCATGAATTATGATGCAATGGGGCAATGCTCAACTTCCAATGATCCAATCTTTTGACTTCTCCTCATTTTTGGAAGTCGTTTCACTCAGGTATACATCTAATTTAGCCTTTAAATACTTTAAATACTTTTATTTACATTTATGCATTAGAGAATGTTCCGTATAAGTTATTTTAAGGTTATTTAAAAATAACTACCCCGCAACGTTATTAGAACGTTTTTTATGGTTGCAAAAAAAATAAAATCTAAAAAGAACGTTTCCAGAACGTTATTATTTGGTTGCACAAAAAATAACCAAAAACTAACATTAGGGGAATGTTCTGTGTTTGCTGGGCAGTTACGTTTTGCAGGTCCAAACTGATAAAAAACTTACCAAATGGAAACGTCCATTACAGTCTTCAAATGTTTGATTATTCCTCAAATTCCGTATCTTCGTCTAATTAAGGACTCAAATATAAAGTCTGTTTAAACACACACAGAGCTACTGAAGAAGCTGCTATGGGAAACAGCCATTCAGAGAAGAGCTCAACATTATAATTTATAAATCTTTCAATTAAGGTAGACCAGGGGTGGACATATGCATTTTTGGCATCTTTAAAGTGCATTTAAAGGATTAGTCAATTTTCTTAAAAAAAATCCAGATAATTTACTCACCACCATGTCATCCAAAATGTTGATGTCTTTCTTTGTTCAGTCAAGAAGAAATTATGTTTTTTTAATGAAAACATTCCAGGATTTTTCTCATTTTAATGGACTTTAATGGACCCCAACACTTAACAGTTTTAACGCAGTTTAAAATTGCAGTCTCAAAGGACTCCAAACGATCTCAAACGAGGCATAAGGGTCTTATCTAGCGAAACGATTGTCATTTTTGGCAAGAAATATAAAAATATGCACTTTTAAACAACAACTTCTCGTCTTCCTCCGGTCGTGTGATGCACCAGCGCGAACTCACGTAATACGTCATCACGTCAAGAGGTCACGGATGACGTATCGAAACTACCCCCCAGTGTTTATAAGTGTGAAGAAAGAGGACCGGTCAGACGTTGTTGTATGTCAAATGATCCTAATTAATGTCTTTGTGTCAGTTTATTGTTTAAAATGGTCCGCAAATGTGCGTTTCATATATGTAACACGTGACCTCTCAACAGCATTTACGCTGGCTCCTCACACAGACGGAGGAAGAAGAGAAGTTGTGGTTTACAAGTGCATATTTTTTATTTTTCTTGCCAAAAATTACAATCGTTTCCCTAGATAAGACCCTTATGTTTCGTTTGAGATCATTTAGAGTCCTTTGAAACTGCAATTTTAAACTGCATTAAAACTGTTAAGTGTTGGGGTCCATTAAAGTCCATTAAAATGAGAAAAATCCTGGAATGTTTTCCTTAAAAAACATAATTTCTTCTTGACTGAACAAAGAAAGACATCAACATTTTGGATGACATAGTGGTGAGTAAATTATCTAGATTAAATGGACTTATCCTGTAAGATATACATTTTACCAGTATGTTTTTCCCTGGGCTTTGCATTGCTATAACCAACTGAGCCACAATCTTACTCTTCTTTTTCGAAGATGCATGATGCATAACATGTATTTAGCGAGTCATGTGTGTACAGAGATGTGTGGATTCTGGGAAAACGCATTTAGTGTGTTGTCTCTAAACTAACACTGATGGTGTTGTTTTTAACACGTCTGTCCTAAGAGTGTTGGTTCACATGATGCAACAAACACATATTTTAAATTTGCGCCCATCGGAAGAGAAGTCACCGGCCGTCACTGATCATACTGTAACTCTATGAAGCATTCACACGCCATAATGTGCACAACAAAACATGTTTTGATGTGTAATATATGTTCATTTTTAATGTAAAGCTTTGGCTATCACATCCACATTCAGTGCTTGGAGACTGCATTCAGACTGAAGCTCATGTGAGGGCAGAGAGAAATCACTGAAGTGTTGTACTGTGAGCACTTTTGATTTCCATCTCTCGTGGTCTGACGCCGAAATCCAGCAGCATATGGACTCTGGGAGGAATCAAAGACTTTGCGATAAAGATCTCTGGAAGCTTTAACCAGTAAACAGCACCATAAAAGTGGCTTTTGGGGTGGAGCGCGAGAGAAATGTGAAGCGGTGCCCATCACCAATAAAGCCACAGCTTCTACAACTCTTTTTCTCTCTCCCTCTCACACTTCCGTCTCACTGCTTTTTCTTCTCGTTCTTGTCTTCATTGCAGACTGAGACGTGTGAAACATTCACAGCAGTGACAGAAATTATTACAGTAAAATCTAATGTGCTAATATAGATACAGCATCCCTCATGTAACGTCACTCTCCACAGTTTTTTTCAGGACAGTCAGAGCAGTTTCATACAGTAGCAACAGATACAAACACATGTGAAGTCACACTCAACATCACCCCCTGGTGTCTGCAAGTAAAACACAAACACACATTGGACTGAATGGCTGCTGATCGGATGTGCAGTCATGTTTACTGTGCAGTATTTTTTGTGTACTTCTTATATGTGTGTTAATATATACATTTATTTTACTTTTTTAATGTATTGTAGCAGTTCCTGTAGTTCAGTAGTAGAGCATTGCATTGCCAGTTCACAATGTTGTGGGTTTGACACACATAAAATGTGTACCATGATGTAATGCACTGTAAGTTGCTTTGGGTAAAATCGTCAGCCAAATGCATAAATCTAAATGTAGTAGTTAGTATCATGTATTACAAGGAGGTAAAATTGCATGCATTTTAAATAGTTTGAATACTTAAAGTACATTTCACAAGACTTTTTTAAAGATGTCAAATAAATCTTTGGTGTCCCCAGAGTACATATGTGAAGTTTTAGCGTAAAATATAATTTGCCACTTTGTATGAGCAAAATGTGCCATTTTGGGTGTGTCCTTTAAAATGCAAATGAGTTGATCTCTGCACTTAATGGCAGTGACGTGGTTGGATAGTGCCGATTAAAGAGGCAGTATTATCCCCTTCTGACATCACAAGGGGAGCAAGCCAAATTACAGTGACCTATTTTTTCACATGCTTGCAGAGAATGGTTTACCAAAACCAAGTTACTTTTTTTACATTTTATAGGTTGATAGAAGCACTGGGGACCCAATTATAACACTTAAACATGGAAAAAGTCAGATTTTCATGATATGTCCACTTTAATGCATAATTTTAGTGGTTTGGTTTATCATATATGCCTATAATTTTTTTACATTTACCTATGCCATTTATTAGGATGTCTTAGTTTATTAAACTAAACACTTTCTGGAAATATTGTTATTGTTTTGTTTATTTTTTATGTCCTTAAAATAACTTTTTATTGTGTTAGTATTTTGTAATCTCCCTTAAAGGAATATTCCATTTTCTTAAAAGAAAAATCCAGATAATTTACTCACCAGCATGTCATCCAAAATGTTGATGTCTTTCTTTGTTCAGTCGAGAAGAAATTATGTTTTTTGAGGAAAACATTGCAGGATTTTTCTCATTTTAATGGACTTTTAATAGACACCAACAATTAACACTTAAATCAACACGTAACAGTTTTTTTCAACTATAAATGATCCCAAACGAGGCATAACGGTCTTATCTAGCAAAACGATTGTCATTTTCGACAATAAAGATAACAAATATACACTTTTAAACCACAACTTTTCGTCTAGATCCGGTCGTGATGCGTCAGCGTGACCCCACGCAATACGTCATGACGTCAAGAGGTCACAGAGGACGAACGCGAAACTCCGCCCCAGTGTTTACAAGCGTTGAGAAAGAGGACCGTTCCTACGTTGTTGTATGTCAACTGATACTAATTAATGTCTTTGTGTCAGTTTATTGTTTACAAGAGTCTGCAAATGTGCGTTTCATATATGTAACACGTGACCTCCCTACGTCACTACGCATTTACGTTAGGTCGCGCTGGACCGGATCTAGACGAAAAGTTGTGGTTTAAAAGTGTATATTTGTTATTTTTCTTGTCAAAAATGACAATCGTTTTGCTAGATAAGACCCTTATGCCTCGTTTGGGATCGTTTATAGTCCTTTGAAACTCTGTGAAAAAACTGTTACGTGTTGAGTTAAGTGTTAAGTGTTGGGGTCCATTAAAGTCCACTAAAATGAGAAAAATCCTGCAATGTTTTCCTCAAAAAACATAATTTCTTCTCGACTGAACAAAGAAAGACATCAACATTTTGGATGACATGGTGGTGAGTAAATTATCTGGATTTTTCTTTTAAGAAAATGGAATATTCCTTTAAGTAACAGTTAGTTCCTTAATGGCATCATTCTCTAGGAACATCATTTTTGTAGGGAAAACAAAATATAGCAGAATTTAGTAACTGTATATGGATTTTATAAATCCTGCATGGTAAAATGACAGAATTTTTTATGATTATATAAACAATTGAAAAATAATCTTCAGTGTAAGATACCTCTCATTCTCTCACTGAGCACTATATGCTCTTTATTTCCCTCCAGTTGTTATAATGTCCTTTTAACTAACAGTTAATGCATTCTTAAACATTAGAGGGTTTAAAAGACATTGAATAACAGGAATGACCCTGTATATGATTAATTAATTTGGTATTTTATACATCTTAAAGTGTGCATCTTAATGTAGCCTACTTACCCTTCCGGTCTCTATCAGATCAACTTTACATTTATGCATTTGCCAGGCTGTTTAATTCAATGTGACAGAGTGCATTCAATCTATACATTTTTTTGTATCAGGATGCTGAGGGTTGAACACACGACCTTTGCATTGCTAACATAACGCTCCACCATTTGAGCTACAGGAGCACAGGAGGGAGAGTTTACTGTTCTGAATTAAATCGTAGGTTTAATTTACCGATTTCACAGTCTTAAATTTGATGAATCAAAAACAGTAACGTGCAAGACTGTTTTTAGTTCATTCACTTATGTTTTCCAAATCTAATTTTGAAATGTCACGCAATGACATACCAAAAAAATATTTTGCAGAAATAAATGTGTTTGTGGTAAAACATTAATAGAAATCTTTGAAATGTCAGATATTGTCCTAACAAACCATAAATCAATGGAAAGCTTATTTATCTTACATATGATGTATCAATTTCCAAAATTGACCCTTTTGACTCGTTTTGTGGTCCAGGGTCACCAATATCCTGCAGCCAGATTAATGTGATGTTGGATTATTTTTCATTTTGTACCTCAGATGTATTGTCTGTTTATTGTCCTATGTAATTTTTCTCATAAGCAACCCTTTTTTTGAAATAGTGCACTGCTTATGCCATTGTGTTAAAATCTGTAGCTTTTAAGAATGTAAGCCATTTAATTTGTTTGCACCGTTTTTTAATGTCATGCAAATATAGGCCTACTCTCAAATTTTTATACAAGCATATTTTTAAATAACCTTTGACCAGTGGCAGCCGATGACTTCTTTTTCAAGCGTGCACGATACGAAGCTTGTGAAAATGTATTTAGCCCGTTATGTGTGTGGCTTGTCATGTCAAAATATGTGCGCGTGATGTGAACCTATGTGGATCACGTGTTATATCAAAATAAGTGCCTGCTGCAGATGCTTCGAAGGAATTTATGAATAAAGAAGCGCTCGCGTTTGCCAGATACTCGCATAATCTCATGTGTAATCAGAGTTTAGTGTTAAGTTAGTGTCTTGCGAGTATTTTTTGAACGTGAGCGTCTCTTTTATCATAAAACCCTTTCAACGCGTTTGCAGCAGGAACCCAGACAGCAGACGACTGTGGGCCAGATTCACACTGGATCTGCACCGGATCTGCTGACTTCGGCCCTGATCCGGTGCAGAGTCGTCTGCTGTCTGGGAACGAATTTTGACATGACACATGATGCACATAGGTTCACATGACACACCCAACATATATTTTGACATGACTAGCCACACACATGACAGTCCGAACACATATTCTAAATTCCTGACCCTTGGAAGAGAAGTCACTGGCCCCCACTGTCTTTGACCTTAAGGGGGCGTGCACACCAAGGGCCCTATTTTAACGATCTAAGCGCATTGTCTAAAGCGCACAGCGGAACGTCTAAATGGGCGTGTCCGAATCCACTTTTGCTAATTTAACGACGGGAAAAATGGTTTTTGCGCCGAGCGCATGGTCGAAAAGGGTAGGTCCTATTGTAATGGGAGTATTTTGGGCGTAACGTGCAGTAAACCAATGAGAGACTTAGCTCTCATCCCCTTTAAAAGCAAGTTGCGCTGGCGCTATGTCTAATCCCTATTTAGATAACGGACTTTGTAAACTGAAAAACTAAGCGGAGGAAGAAGATCCGTTAAATAATTGTGTTGTTTTTCACTTGTATTGAAATTGTTATTTTTTTATTAAAACCTTTAAAACCCGTTTTCTTTTAGTCATGGAAGTAAAAAGCAGGCTTGTAATTGCTTTAAATGTATGGCTATCCAATATCATCAAAAAATAATTTACAAGTATGTAAGATAAGGTTTGTACTCTAAAAATACTTTATTTGTAACAAACAGGAGATAAAGAATTTACAAACGGCTCCCCTCACGTTTCAGCACTTTGGACAGCGGTTTTTTTAGCAAAGAGTTTTTTAAGCATTACTTAAAAATGTTTCTCATCTCACCATATCCACAGTTACAGAGTCATCATATACAATAAATCCGTGAGGTAGCATTAAAATTTTTTTTAAAAACAGACGCATTTGTTCAAAGCAAAGCATTTATTTACTTACCAGGCTGCAGAAGCAGCTCTTTGCGCCTTCTAACGTCTCATAATTAGTCCTCATTTATGTCCAAGAGACTCTTTATAATCTTTTATATTCAATCCTTTAATCTTTCATATTTAAATGCATTTTTGTGTTGCTGCGCATTCATGTACCTTGTGATAAGCAAACCCGCGTTGTCCTCCCGTGTATAGGCGCATTTTACTAATGCGCTCTTTAAATAACATAAAACACATTGCGCCATTGACTTTAGACTTTAGACCAGGTTTTTGTTGGTCAATGGCGTAGTCTATTTTAGTTGCCTCAAAATAGCAACGCGCCAACAATGCGCCTGAACACACCTCGTTTTTAGACCAGAACGCCCATGGGCGCAAAAGGGGGCGCAAATGCATTTGCTATTTAAACAAGCGGCGCTAAACGTGAAAATTAGGGTGGAAACTAGCGAAAGACACTTGCGTCGCGCATTGCGCTGCATTGCGCCGGGTGTAAGATAGAGCCCCAAAACTTTTCCCCGCGGCCGGCCCATGTTTTCAATTGTTTCCAATGGAAGCATGGCGTTTTTCAAAACAGCCAGCAGCTGGCACATTTTTTCCGCGTGGTGGTTTTTCCTTGCAGAGCATTGAGAGTTGAAAGAGATTGAAGTTTGGGTGAAAAGCTCCGCTCGTCAATGTCAGTTCTCACACGGCCGTCCAATCACAGTGGAGGAGGGGCGGGACAAGTATCACAACAACCAACCGGCTCACAGCTCAAGTATCACAGCTACCAAAGAAGAAAGCTGGC
Organism: Paramisgurnus dabryanus; assembly: GCF_030506205.2. Classification (NCBI taxonomy): domain Eukaryota; kingdom Metazoa; phylum Chordata; class Actinopteri; order Cypriniformes; family Cobitidae; genus Paramisgurnus; species Paramisgurnus dabryanus. The sequence goes on from NC_133356.1 coordinate 6,312,758, forward strand.
GCTCAGCTGAAAAAACAGCTGGCATTCGGCATCCTCTGGGCATTTTCATCCACGTAAAAAAGCGATCTGTCCCGCCCCTAAGACCCCTGGAAGTTGCTTATCACTTTAGTCTTTGGCATAAGATGCATATTTGTCATTTTTATTGTATTATTCAAGATCTCTATCCAAAAAGGCATCCAGGTAAGCAGTGGTAAGTCATCTAACAGCTTGTCTTGATTAATGGAAATCAACTATCCAGTTGGTTATGAGCAGAAATGATTTCATTTTTCCATTTAAAAATAATTTTGCATTTCCCCCCTTAAACATTTACTTCCCACATGCAATTCTCCCTGGATTAAAATGTTATGAAATATATTTAAGGTTTTAAATGTGCATCCTTGTCGTATATGTGTTGGGTGTTTTTGAGTAGAAAGATGAAGGAGAGAGGAACACACACACGTGTGGTTTCAGGTAACCCTTATCATCTCCACACACAGTTGTTTATTTCAGTCGGCAACTCCGGATTTCTGGTTTGCGCGTGTAAATTACATGTCGCCAACATTAAATATTAAGCCTAATCAGTGCTTAATTATTGATGCCATTGCTTTTTATACAGGAGTGCCATTGGTGCTCGAGACATCCAGTAAAGAGCCTCTCTGCATTACTGTATCTTTGAGGTTAAAGTCTCTGGCCACCATTCCCACTCACTTCTCCTTGGTTTTCTTGATTGATGATCACAGGAAGTCTGTAAAAGAGAGGCAAGGAAAGGAGAACTGGATCAGGTTGGGCAGTTATGGCTGCTCAGAGGACGACTAAGTGCCCGGGTAAACCACAACTGAGTGTTTGATGCGTGCGCGTGTGTTTGGAGAGCGTCCTCTCCGGGTCTGAGCATCTGTAATGATCGCCCAGGAGTGGTTGGTGATAGAGAAGATGGTTACCCACAATGCTCTGCAGCGGTTCTTCCTACCTCAGGTGGAGATGTATGCATTGCGTCCCGGGCTCGGGAAATATTGGATGTTAATCAATAAACTCATTAGTGGAGCAGGAACAAACCGTATTGTCGATTAGAGGGCTGCAGAAACGTTATTTAGCACGATTAATCTCTCTAGAGCATCAACGTTGGAGGTTTAGTTTATTGTTCCCAATGCAAGCAAAAAGAGCCCAAATACTGCTTGTTTGGTTAATCACTATTATGGTCATGCTACAGGATTTTTCACACAAATTTACCCTGAATTTACTCTTTCAACAATCCCAGAGAAAAAGGGATCCAGGACCTCAATTGGTTCGGATGCTCGGCTCAGATTATCATGTATGTTTAAAGATTTAATTGTACACCACCTGATCGAAAATCCGCTACAAAACAATTGTCCCGAGCTGTCACTGGTGCACAAGTACACCTACAGAGTTCATATTAGTACCTCAGAGGTACATATTGGTACCAACTGTATAAATATCTGTACCTAAAGTAACTGGGTCATATTAGGTCCTTTTTAAAGAGTACTGCCCCAGTGACAGCTTGGGACCATTTCCCAGTGTATGTCTTATCTTATGAACAGCATAAGACCTCATAAAGCATTTTTAGTGGGGTTTTTTGGAGGGGGGTTCTTCCTGAAGCAGTCATCTTTAAGGGACACTACACTTTTTTGGAAAATATGCTCATTTTCCAGCTCCCCTAGTGTTAAATATTAGATTTTTACCGTGTAGGAATCCATTCAGCCGATCTCTGGGTCTGCAGGTACCACTTTTAGCATAGCTTAGCATAATCCATTGAATCTGATTAGACCATTAGCATTCAAAAATGACCAGAGTTTGGATATTTTTCCTATTTAAAACTTGACTCTTCTGTAGTTACATCATGTACTAAGACCGACGAAAAATTAAAATTACATGCTTCTGTTATACCGTGCGAACGGGACACACACTGTTAGACATTTTCAAGGATTTTTACAGTAGCTTACAGCAATTTTCAAAAATCCAGTTAATAACTGTATGATGTCACAGAAAATTACCATAATTCAAAGCGAATTACAGTTGTTTACTGTATAAATAGTTTACAGTATTATACTGGGTGATATACAATAAATAACTGCAGAAATTTCTAAGGGGCTGTTTACACTTGGTATTAAGATGTGTTTTCATCGATCGGATCACAAGTGGACGAGAGAGACACATTACGTTTACACCTGGTATAAATCTATCTCTATTGTCCACTTTCGACCTCTTCTCTCCTAAATACTGTGAGGGGGTGGTCTGTGAGACGGTGGGCGAGTCCCTCTCCTGTCATGTAAACGAGAGCGGGAGTAATGATGAGTTTATATGGACTAATATTATAGCTTCTGTTGTAAGTAACTTAAACATGCTGCACAGTGTTTTGTACATGTTAAAGCTTTCTCTGAATTTTCAGCGCAATTGATGAAATAGGATTGCGCAACTTTCACACGCTTGCAAAATGTAACTGCGGAGGTCAGCCGCTTTAGTTTTATCAATGAAAGGCTAAAAAAAGCGCTGTTCACCGTATGTTCGTGCCAGAAGTCAGAAAAGATGTAAAACATTGTGTTCAGTACCTCAGATTAGATAAATGGGCGGAGAGAAGGCGGTCGCGTGTGGCTGTTCGAACACATTTAACCACATGTGCGTTTACGCTACAAAAGCGATCCGATCGAAAGGGGTTTCGACTACCTCTGAATGTGGTTGAAAGTGGTCGAAAGTGGACGAGCTCAAAACGTTTTGAACATCGTTTACACCTGGCATTAACGTCGTCCACTTGTGATCCGATTGATGAAAACACATGTTAATGCCAAGGGTAAACAGCCTCAAACAGTGCACGAAACTCAGATGTGGGGGGTCATTTCTAAATCACACCACTAATCCTGTGCGAATAGTATTTACAGTAAATCTGCAAAATTTATGGTCGCTGTGATACAATTCTCAGAAAACGTTTATATAACGTCACTTTCTTTCATTCCTGCCACAACTAAAAAAAACGGAAACTTGTCCACATCCCTGTTTAGACTGTCGTCCGTTTCTGTGAGGAAATAATTGAGGCAAGAAAACGTCTGAGGTTTGTTCAGGTTTCTGAAACTGCTCAGTGTCTCTACTGTACAGTAACCGTGAGTGAACCCTAACACACAGACACAGAGCCGCATCAGAGAGACACAAATATTAACACAGTCTCTCTCTCTCTCTCTCTCTCTCTCTCTCTCTCTCTCTCTCTCTCTCTCTCTCTCTCTCTCTCTCTCTCTCTCTCTCTCTCTCTCTCTCTCTCTCTCTCTCTCTCTCTCTCTCTCTCTCTCTCTGTGTGTATGTGTGTGCCTGTGTGTTTGTCAAACTATGCCCATTTAGAATCTGAATTTGTGTCCGTGTTGTGCTAGGTTGTGTATGTGTGTTTGTCAGTCCCATCCAGGCGATGTAGACCACCCGTATAGAGAATCTGAGTGATCCACTATTCACAGCTACAGTCCAGTCTCACCACAGTGGCGCCCCCAAAACCAATCTTGACATTTTGCCCACAAGCTGAGGTTTTGTAACTTTCTTCAAAAAATTCGATGTTCATGTAATATTTTAGAAAATGGAAAGTTTTCAGTTTAGAAATGTTGATGTTAAGTCAAGCCCTTTTGTTGTATTAAGTCTCACATAGCCATACTTTCCACTTTTAGCAAACTTTCAGTTATAACTTTTCATCTGACTGGCATGAATAAATAAATACAGTCAATGATTATTTAGCTTTATTATTTAGGGACGGGTTTATCTAAAATAGTAAATATCTCCAGTATGATAAACATAATTTTTAATGATAATTTCTCAGTACAATGACAGTACCCCCCCCTGAATACATCAACGCATGCAACATGATCTCATGGAAAGTTGTGTTATTGTCACGCAAAATTTGATCAATTTATTCGCGTCCATGGCACGAAATTCAGCTTTTTTATGTGCCTTGAGCACAAATGTCTTTTTTGTGATAATTTCTATAAAAACGTTTTTCGTGTCTATGGCACGACTTTCTTTTTTGTGTCATTTTGTGTATTGTTTTCTCTTTTTTCCCTATTTTTAAATCATTGTCGCTTGGGGTTGGGGTTAGATTTGGGTTAGGATGTATTGGTTACTATATGTTTTTCTTCCGCTTTTTAAAACTATTCACGCCTGGAGTTGGGGTTAGAGTTGGGTTTGGGTTAGGATGTCTAAAAATTTTACAGAAAGTGATTCAAACCCCAACCCCAAGTGACAATAGTAAGAAAATAGAAAAAAACTATGAGAAAATAATACATAAAATGAAACAAAAAAGATAGTCGTGCAACACACACAAAAAAAAAACTATTTATAGAAATTTTTGTCAAAAAAGGCTTTCGTGCTCAAGGCACAGAAAAAAGGTGAATTTCGTGCCATGGATCAATTTTGCGTGACTAAAACACGACTTTCCGTGAGAACAGTCTGACGCATGTCTGAAATTAGCTATGGAAGCCGTATAGGACATTTTTTTTTATTTATTACTCATTTTACTTTTTATGTGCATTTGGTGGACACTCTTACGCTAAAAGAGACTTACACTAAAAGTTTTTAACAGCATACATGTATGTGTTCCCTGGGAATCGAACCCATGACCTTTGTTTTGTTATCACAATGCTCTACCAACTGAGTTAGGAAAACAATGGATTTTAAAGACAAATGAAAGATCGTCTTTCATAGCAGTCTCAGTGTTGAAGTAAACCCATGTAATAAATAAGTCATTGTGGTGTTATTGCAGGATGTCATGATTCTGTGGTTAATTTCTGTGGAATAATCTGTTAAGAGTAATGACAAATGTGTATGTATGTGACTGCTGAGGTTGGCAACGCAGACAAATATGTGTAGTACTGTGTCGTGCATTAGGTTTTGCAAAACATGTGGTCCTGCTGACAGCGATTCAACTCTTTATGGTCTGGCAAACACACAGTCATTCATGTCACCTCAATTCATAAACTCCAAATCTGAGTGTGGGGAGAGACCCCAGAGGACCTTTACAGTGTACCTCTTACATCTCCGGATGTTGACTGGGTGGTCTCAGTGCTTATGCTTTATATAACTAATGTGAATGTGATGTTGTCAACATCTGTGTGTTATGTACTGATGGGTGACGGTGTAAAGTTCCCTTAACCCAAGAGTTTCTTTACCTGATCTTCACAACTGTATGTTACCTCTGGTCGCAAGCTCGGTGGCTTCAGCGTTGAACTTTTGTCTTATGTCCGGGAAGGTCTTGGTTCATGCAACTTTAAGGTTACTGTATGTAATGTACCAAATGCTTTGAACAAACACATCTGCCAAATATGTTAATGTTATGATGCATCGCGATGCTAATGTGAACAATTACTGCATTGATGCAGAAAAACGGATAATCAATTATTTAAAAAAGCAGTGCTTGCATGCATTTCTCTCTTCTTCTTTTAAAATCTTTATCTTGGACCTCTTTTGAAGTTTCTTTAGGATATAAAGGGCTCAATTGACATGGTAAAGATGCCACATTGCATCTCAAAGCAATACGTGCCTTATCAGTAAAGTAAGCACCTCTGGAGCAGAGTTTTAATGTGGGTTTGACAAGAAAGAGCCGCAACAGTAAAAATGCGAGGGAGACAGACTTACTCGTGCAGTAATATAAAAAATTGAGGATGCAACACATCGTTGACATAATAATCGTAATAGGATTGAATCGTCAGACCAGTGGTGATTCACATTCCTGTATAAATGATCCACCTCCAAAAACATCTAGGTGTACTTTATATACTTTTACCCTTGAAAATAATCTCATATGAAAATTGATCACTATAAAAGTTGTGACCTGCTTAACTCTTTCTCCGCCATTGACGAGTTATTTAGTCAATTAAGAGAAAACATTTGCATGAAACAAACGTGTTCCTGATGAGTTTTTATGGTTATCTGCTGTGATTATCCACTAGCACTTACCCAATTTATAAAAAAACTGAAGCAAAATTTTTTTATTAATTTTACACTTAAAATTATTTCATGCAAATATTTATTTATTTATTTATTTTTGAAGAAAAATACCCATATTTATACCGAGCCCCTAAGGTTACATTGGAGTAAAAAAAATTCATGTGCTCACGCGAAACCTTCATGTGCAGAATTTTTTTCTTAAGTTTAGTTTCGCGTGCTCACTTGAAACTTTCGCACGTGCATGTGAAACTATCGCATGCGCACGTGAAAGCGAACGCAATACGCACGCAATAGTTTCACATGTGCGTGTGAAAGTTTCACGTGAGCATGCGAAACTAAACGCGGTAGTTTCATGTGGGCACACGATAGTTTCATGCAAATATTTATTTATTTATTTATTTTTGAAGAAAAATACCCAAATTTATACCGAGCCCCTAAGGTTACACTGGAGTAAAAAAAATATAAAGTTTAGTTTCATGTGCTCACGCGAAACATTCATGTGCAGAATTTTTTTCTTAAGTTTAGTTTTGCACTCTCACTTAAAACTTTTGCACGCGCATGTGAAACTATCGCGTGCGCACGTGAAAGCGAACGCAATACGCTTGCACGTGCGTACGCAATAGTTTCACATGTGCAAGCATAGTTTCACGTGAGCATGCGAAACTAAATGCGGTAGTTTCATGCAAATATTTATTTATTTTTGAAGAAAAATACCCAAATTTATACCGAGCCCCTAAGGTTACATTGGAGTAAAAAAATATAAAGTTTAGTTTCATGTGCTCATGCGAAACCTTCATGTGCAGAATTTTTTTCTTAAGTTTAGTTTTGCGCGCTCACTTAAAATGTTCACATGCGCATATGAAACTATCGCGTGCGCACGTGAAAGCGAACGCAATACGCATGCACGTGCGTTCGCAATAGTTTCACATGTGCACGCATAGTTTCACGTGAGCATGCAAAACTAAATGCGGTAGTTTCATGTGGGCACACGATAGTTTCACGTGCGCATGCGATAGTTTTACGTGTGCACGCGATAGTTTCACGTGTGCACGCAGTAGTTTCACGTGCGCACGGATGACATATGCTGGCGGGCAACTTTTTAAAAAAAGGGCTGGAGGGGAATGAGTTTACATCAAAGCCAGTTGCTGCTAAATTAAGTGGCTTTAGGTGTTAAAATATCTAATCATCAACACCAGAAGTATAATTTGTAAAAAAACTTTATTCAAACATAGCTTTGTGCACTATATTGTTTACTAGTTGGACAAAATGTTTCATTTGTTAGTCACTTTGGATAAAAGTGTCTGCTAAGTAAATAAATACAAATAAAAACTATGATATACTATTTGTTTTTTGAACAGGTTATATACCATATTAAATATACCATCTATCAGCGCTCGGACCAGTGAAAAATGTGCTGTTCATGCTCCGGTTCAGCATTGGTGATGGGATTATTTAAGATAGAAAGAGGTGCAGTCAATCTCACTGTATGAATGTGTGAGTTTATACTTTCTTTTTTGAGAACAACAAAACTGAATGATTTATACATACCAAGAAAACAGCCCATGAATCATCTCTATACTGAGCCTCCTATATCATTTACTGACCTCTCTTTCTCTCTCTCTCCTGAGGATGGTTTACTCAGTGACTGGGCCGCCACTGCACAAGTGGTAAATTCAAACGGCTAATTAGAGGAGATGGGTGGATCAATAAGATGTATCGTAACAGGAATCTGAAATGAATCTGTTTAAGATCAATGAGTGCAGGAGAAAGAGGAAGAGAGAAAAAATAAGAATTGGATGATGCTCGGGTGGGGGGTGATCAATAAAGAAACAGTTCCTCCAAAAAAGAAAATTCTGTCATTATTTACTCGCCCCATTGTTCCCAACCTGCTTGTTGTTATTTTGCACAAAAGAGACTTCATGATCTTTTCCATACAGTGACAGTTCATAGTTAACCACATATGTCAAGCTCCAGAAAACACAGCTGTAAACAATGAACAACATTTCTCCTGTTGTGTTCCACACTAAAAATAACAGCATGTGGATTTGGAAGCACATAAGAGTGAAACAATAATGACAGAAGATTAATTTTTAAGTTAATTTATTCATTTTAGCACTGAATTGCTTGAAGAGGGTTTTGTGTGCAGGCTCGGTATGTATTTTACCCTCTTTTCATCTGATACCTAACAACACTGTCACTGCAAGTATACAGTTTTCACACTGGACCTGTTTTTGTTGTGTATAGTACACTAAAATAAAACCTATTGAATTGAAAGTGACAATTTAATGTAAATAAAATAAATATATCCTATACATTTTTAAAGTATTTCTGCCAGTGTGACTTTAACTCTTTCCCCGCCATTGACGAGTTTTCTCGTCAATTAAGAGAAAACATTTGCATGAAAAAACATGTTCCTGATGAGCTTTTATGGTTATCTGTAATACCGTGATTATGCAATAGATGGTGCACTTACCCAATTTATAAAAAAACTGAAGCAATTTTATTTATTAATTTTAAACTCTGTGTATGTTTTGATAATCGTTCTGGATCTGATCTCTAACAAAATTCCTTCACAAAAATGCAATTATTTCATTTGTATTTTTGATGAAAATACACATATTTAAGATTTCATAAGTAGAAAAAAAATACAGGATGAAACCTTTTTTTTCCCCCATTTTGTTTATTCTGTGTTTAAATGCGGAGGGTGGAGAGAGGGGCACTGTCTACTACATCATCGGCGCTCACATGTTTTTTTTTTTAGAAGAAAATTTTCCCAGAAGGCATTTTGTGAAACTTTTGTGAAAATCACAAAAAAATGCATGCAACTTTAAAAAAAAATAGGCTGTCAGGTAATGAGTTAATACTAATACATATTGATGTAATGCATACTGTTATAAGGAAGAAATTAAAGAATTAAACCAACATAAGATAAGAAAGTATTAATTCAAAATAATCCTGTGGACTTTTGTAAGTCGGTAAACAGTTTAACTACTATGAATGTAATCTAGAAAGTCTATACACTGTCAGAAAAAATGGTTGCATGTATTAAGGTACAGAGTTATACATTTGGTACCAATTTATAAACTAATATAAACTCTTTAGGTGCAAAGGTGTACTTTTTAAAGTGTTATGCCCCAGTCAGAGCTAGTGGTCATTTTTTTTACCCCTTTTGACCAAACCCAGTTTTATTTTTATTCTAAAAACCAATGGACATTTGGATGGACTCCATATGAAATGTCATCCATTTACTGCATTTATCTTTAATTCAAGTAAGATATTTTCCACACTTTTTAGTTTTTTTTTTCACACAGATTCAGGTCTTTGCGCAGGCGACATCAGAAATGTCGAAACATTGAGGGAACATTAGCTACCACATGTGCTTGTTATAAATGCTGCTAATATCATTTTAATGATATTGGGTTATTTTCTGTGTAGTGTTATATTTGGATTTCCTGCTTTTGTTCCGGCTTTGATGTCAGTGTGCGTCTCTACGCCTGCTTCCTTTCAATAAGGCTCTTTATAGTTCATAAAATGAGCATATTGAAGATGTTAGAGGTTGAGCTTTATTTTCCTGTTAGCCCAAGAAGGGGAAGTCGACAGACCAAAACATATTTTAGAAATTAAGTGCTAATTATGTGGCTCAGTCAATATGAGTCTTGTGCTTTGGTTTTGGTGGGAAAATTAGACTTTTTTTGCTTGTTTTTACAGTTCTGTTGATGCTAGAGGTGCAGAGATTGCACACTTCGTTTTTAATAAATGAACATGCAAATGGAAGGAATTTAAATAATTTTATAAATAATGGGTGTTTGAATTTGGCGTAATCTGTAGCTTTCTGTGTGCAGGGTTCCCACGAAATCCTTGAAAGTTTGTGAATCTGGGGGGGATTCAAGGCCCTGGGAAGTTTTTGAATATATACATACATAGATACAGGTCATTGAAAGTGCTTGAATCTATTTTATCCAAGAAGTTTTCTGGGGGAAAAAATCCATTTTATTTCCTGTGTAGTGTAGGGTAATATCATTAAAGGTGACATAGAATGATTGAACGGGGTATTTATCCTTGTTCTGTGATGTGACATGTAGACAAAAATGTTTTTGTTTGGGTCTGTAATGACTTAGAAGCTTCCTAAAAACCTCTCTCAGTTTGCTCTATTAGGGTGGGGGATTTTAAACAAGTGGTTTTGCACATATTTGGCTCCCCCTACTGGCTTAACTTGCAATCTCATTACTGATTGGCTGACTTTGCTGCCACTCAAAAAATGTAGCCAATTATTTTAAAGTGGAGGGGCAGTGAGATGCCTGTGATGTCATAAGCATCAGTTTTTCAGATTGGGCCGTTTTCTGGCTGACATTTCTAAAAGAGGAATTTCTATGAGACTGAGATGTTTAGCATGTCTAGCACTTTTTGTATGTTCATGAATGCGGGTAGACTACCATTATTCAACAAAGACAAGGTAAAAATGTTTTTTCATTCTCTGTCCCCTTTAAATTTCTAGACTTTTTAATCTTTAAATGCTTATATCTTCTGTATGCGAATGTTGATGCATACCAAAATGCTTTTTTGCATAGTTTTGTTTGACACATGAAAACGTCTCTGGTTACGTATGTAACTGTTGTTCCCCGAGAAGGGAACGAGACGCTGCGTCTCTCTTGGCATACTTCCTGCGTCCTTGTAACGCCGTCTTTGGCAATATTTCAGATAGTGATAAACTTCCATGCTCTCGCGTCACCCTATCTTTGTCGTTAAGCCTCACCATTGGTTAAATTTGATATACACATTCAGACGCACTTACCACTGGAGGCGTCCCCACCGCAGTGACGCAGCGTAAGTTCCCTCGAAAAGGGAACTGTAACAATGTATCGTTAAAGGTAAGATAGGCTGATATTAAATACATTTTCTGAGAAATTTTTGGATTCATATCTAAATCTTTAATAATATTGATAATTGATTGCAAATTTTTACTCTTCATTTTATCTCAGTTGCTTTCTTGGAGATACAGCACTAGTTTCCTTAACATCAGCGCAGAAAATAAACTGCAAGTTACCATCTCTTGAGACTCTGACCCTGAGAGATCTTCACTTTTGTGTCAGTCTGAGGTTAAAGCCACTCACATGCATAAAGTTTCTTAACATCCTGCATTACAGCCCGGCACATCTCCAAACATCAAACAGCCACTGTAACCATAATGAACCCAAACATCAGGACGCGGTGGAGTCGCTTTTTCCCCCTGCATATCCTTTCATGCGGTAGGTTAACCAATGATTTCGAATCAGGTTTGTTATTGCAATCTCAGACCAAAGGCAGGCCAGAAATGAAAGGCTTGTTTGAGATGCGGTGTGATAGTTTAATTGGCTCGGGCTGAATTGTGTTAGCAGACAGGCCTGTAGACCAGAGTGTGGGTATATTTAACCAGAGACAATAAATGGCCTTGTTAGGGCAGAGCCACTGGCCACCCAGAGACCACAGACAGGGTCCCTTCAGATATGTGGGCTGTACATACCAACGCACACACGCTCACAGTTTTACCCCGAATGCATGAGATAATTCTGGAAATATACACGGACGCATTCATACCCTGCATCTTTCTGCCAAACGGACGTAAATACGAATTTCGTTTCAGTCCGAGTAAACATTTAGGAAGCATTATACTAAATATTTTTTCTTCAGAATATCAAAGCTCTTCTCCACATAAACCGTTTAAATAATTTTGTGAAATTTGCTAAACATTTTACCTCTGATATGTGATGTGTTTCCAGATGAAACATCAAAATGGACTCAGACATGAATGCCGGACTTCAGGGCAACTTGACATGAATGCCGGGACATACAGTAGAGGTTACCTTTAAAAGTGTTTGACCATTTTCCAACAGTGGTAACAATTATTTTACTGCTGTTATTGCTATTACATGACATTAATTTACTAAAATAAATTTAGTTTAAATTATTAAATTTGCTGCATTACTTCTAACAGCTATCTAAAATAATGACTAAATATTTATTTGGTTATGTAAGGAATAATTGATTATTTTTTCTTCAGTATTTATGTATAATTTGTGTAATCTAGTTTTATATTATAAGGATTGAAGCCAAAACAAAACTGAGCAAGCAGACAATCAGTGTTTGTTTACTGTAATTCTGCTCTTTTTATTATTTTATTCATTCTTTTCAATTGACGTCTTTTACTACCACATATACAGTATTGTGCAAAAGTATTAGGCCGCCATGCCAGAATTAGATCTGTTGTTTTTGCAATATAATAGTGATCATATATAATCATTTCTCAGTCTCTTTAATAGAATACATCCAGAAAATAAGGGAAATGTGTATAAAGTATTAAAAACTGTATAAAAATGTCAAGTTTTTAGGATAAACTCCTCTTCCACTTGAGCACTAGCAGGAAACTGCAGGATCTCTTAAACCTAAATAAAATTAAATCCTAATTTCTCAATTAAATTCTAAGTTAAATTAAAATCTTTTTACTTCATTCTGCTCAAAAACGCTCAAGATGTTTAGTGCCTAGAGAGTTCACACTTAACACTGACGATGTCTAAAGAAGACATTTAGGAGTGGTTTCCCGGACAGGGATTAGCTTAAACCAGGACTAGGCCTTAGTTTTATTAGGAAATGTAACTAGTTTTAACAAACATGCCTTACTAAAAACATTACTGGTGTGCATTTTGAGGCAAAACAAAGGGCACTGATGTTACTTAAGACAGTGGTTTTCAAACTGGGGGGCCGTGAGATGGTGCCAGGGGGGCCCCAGTTTTATGACATTTTATGAAATACATAAATTTATCATGAATTCTGTGTAATTAAACCTAAAAAAAATAAGGCTACCAACCAAAAGCAGTAATTTTTGGTATAATTTAAGAGTTTTAGAACAGTTTTTTGTCACAAATTTTCTTTGGGGGGCCGCGAAGGAATGCACCATACACAAGGGGGGCCACACGCTGAAAAAGTTTGGGAACCACTGACTTAAGATATGTCAGTACAAGTTGTTTTCAGTTTGGACAGCTCTTACATTTATTTTAGTCTAGGAGTTGTCTAATCCCTGTATGGGAAATCACCCCTATGTCCTGAAAATTGTATTTATTATTATTTTTGTACATATTTCCTGTATTTTTTGTTTGTATCTTAATAAAATAGATTGAAAAATAAATATGGATGGACATTAAAACTTTTAAAACAGCAAGTTTGGTGGTAGTGGCCTAAGACTTTCGCACAGTACTGTATATTTAGCCTTTATTTGTTAACATTAATTAAATGAGTTATTTCACTAAAACTAAATTTTAATTTATTTGAATTGAACTTGGCGTAATGATACATAGTACTATAATTCAGTCGAAAGACCTGGAACTACTTCATGGGTGTGCATTTACTGAAAAAATAATGCACATCCTTAGAACATTTGTCAACCAATCAGAATGAAGCATTCAACATCCCTGTGGTAATGCAGGTGTGCATTATTTTCAAATAATTTACAGGGTCAATTACTCTTATACCACTGGTTATTTTAAGACATTTGACAAGTTGTGAGGATTAGCAGGACAGATGAACCCAAATGCAGACGGTGTCGGGGAAAAACAGAAAACACTTTATTTCTTTTATAAAACAAAAACCCACGAGGGGGTACACAACATGAAGACATGAAACTGACAGATAACACTAAGACTCGACTAGATGACTTGACTCGATAGCAAGACTCGGACGTACACGAAAACCGATATCACAACACAATGATCCTGCACAGAACTAAAGATACACTGACATAAAATAGAAGAAAGCAAACAAGATAACGAGCGGCGGGAACAGGTGATGGGAGAAAACCAATGATTACTAATAAGCAGGAGAACGAGGGGGGCGGTGTCACAGGACAAGACACCGGAGGCACATGCCAAACACAAAAACAAGGCATGAACCTCCACACAAGGCCAGGGACTGCCAGAACTCTGCCACCATGGCAAAATACAATTATAACAAGACTTCAAGGCAGAGTCCTGACACAAGTCAGGTGTGCGTTAATCGAAAAATAATGAATACCCGTGGAACATTTCCAAACCAATCAGAATAAAGCATTCAACAGCAACAGTTAATATTTTAGTCTGTGTGGCCTTGGAGATGTCAGCACATTTGAAAAGATGTATAATTTGTGAGAAGCAAAGTCACTTATTATGTTTGATGGACGATTAATGTGTTTTAAAATTGTTTACCAGGGATGTGTATTAGAAACGTGAATAGGGTCCAATTTGTTTCATGTTGTCATGAGCTAGATTTTACTATAAATCTTAATTGTCAACACTCTTATAAGGTACCAAATGACTCCATAGAAGAATTTCATTTTTAACTGTATGCATAAATACAAACCTTTAACATCCAGAGAACCTTTCTGTTTCAATAAAGTTTTTTGGGATTATAATAAGGTCTGAGAGAAATGGTTATTTTAGGAACCTTTGCCTGAATGGTGGTTTGGGCAAACAAAAATGGTTGTTTTTCAGGGTGTAGCTCCCTTTGTGTGCGGTGCATCCCTTCATGGCCCCCTTATGACATAAAACATTCTAAAACTTAAAATCATAATTAAACAAACATATTAAATGATACAATGTAGTACTGTTGGTTAGTAGCCTAATTTTTCTGAGGTTTAATTGTAATGAATTTATGTTTTTTTTTATGTCATAAAACTAGGGGCCCCCTGCCAGTTTAAGAACCACTGTTCTATGCCATCAATGTCAAGAACCTTTACTAGCACCTTTGTTATTTCTTACTTTTTCAGCCTCACTAATTGTGGTGATTTATTTATTCTATGTATACAGTAATACAAAGTATACAGTTTTCAAGCTCTAATTTTGCATGAATAATTAACTATCTACTAGTGTGTGTGTGTGTGTGTGTGTGTGTGTGTGTGTGTGTGTGTGTGTGTGTGTGTGTGTGTGTGTGTGTGTGTGTGTGTGTGTGTGTGTGTGTGTGTGTGTGTGTGTGTGTGTGTGTGTGCTTGAAGTATACGGTGACGCTGTGGCCTGTCACAGAGAAAAGACTCTGACCCATTTTAAGATCCGAGGTGCGGTTGAACCACACATAGCTCCGTAGTCATTCTATCCCAGCCACCTGTAGCCCGGCGCAAGAGCAACAGTAAATCACGTGACCGCTTCCCAGAGAAGAAACCCTAATCCTGAGCCCGATCGGGCCGGACCGTGGCGTGCCGGAGAGATAGAGGGCATGGTGAAACTCGAGGCGACAGTTTCACCAATGAAGAAGCGGAAAAGTGGTCCCTGCGCTCGCCTTGTTGTGTCAGCACGGACCCATTAATGTCACTTTAGTGCCATCGGCCCCTCCCGGCGTGCAAGAGGGCAGGAGCGGGAATGTGGGGTGTGTTCCGGCCCCTGTGGATATTCTAGACCCTCCTCACGCCTGACGGCCTGTCAGAGGTTGTTACAGTGACCCAATGGTTCTCCTCGGAGAGAACACGAGATCTTGCTGATGCGCTCAGAAATAAACACGCTTCATATCCTTTAATACACACATATATTTATATGTCATAGGCTGTGTTCCAAAACCTAGTGGACTGCCTATCTAGACAGCATCTTGGTGCATCATATATTTAAACACTGGATTGTTTTTATTCCATGCTTGGACAAACACAACTGTTGGTTTAAATTAACCTAGAAAATGTTTATATTTGTTGAAACAACCAGCATTTTTTGCTAATGTTTAACATGGGATAAAAGGTCCCTTGTGTTACATAGAAAATTCAGGTTAAAAAGGGACAAACCCAAGCTGTTCTCATGTTGGCTGAATGTCTGATGCATACGGCCAACCCAATATCATGGAAATTCGTGTTATAGTCACAAAATATTTTATTAATGTTTTGTGTTATTATCAATTTTCCGCTGTTTTCGTGTCACTCAGCACACATTTCTAAAAATAGTTTTTCGTGTCTGTGGCACAACTTTCTTTATCGTGTCTTTTTATATTTAGTTTTTTCCCTTTTTTTTACCATTGTCGCTAGGGGTTGGGGTTAGAATCACTTTCTGCGACATCCTAACCCAAACCCCAACTCCAAGCGAGTTTTAAAAGCGGAAGAAAAACTTAGAAACCAAATGCCTAAAATTACATCCTAATGCAAACCCCAATTCTTACCCCAAGCAACAATAATTAAAAATAGGAAAAAACTATGAGAAAAAAATATAAAATGACACTATAAAAAAGTCATGCCACAGGCACAAAAAACTATTTATAGAAATTCAAAAAATCACATATATCTTAGCACAAAGTTGAAAAAATTTGCATTTACTTCACACAAGCGCAGCCATGTCCCCTGTTGCCATGGGAACGTAATAAAGTGACGTGATTATGTGACGTAGACATCATTGAAAAGCTGCAAACAGTTTTTGCAAGTTCCCGCAATTTCATCGCATAAAATTGCATAAATATCTTGCATATTCCATCGCATTTTTTTTAGAAACGTGCCGCATAAGGATTTTTGGCCGCAACAATAAAAAAAACTCAGTGTTTAAAAAGACATTTGTGCTCCAGTGGCACAAAAACAGCGGAAAATCTTGTTTATAACACAAATTAGTCAATCAAATATTTTGTGACTATAACACGACTTGCCGTGAGATACGCAGATGCCACACTTAACTGAAAACCCCTTCAGCAGATTCAAAGTTGTCCTCTGATCGGTTGCATTATACGCGATGTCCGGGAGAAGTGTAGCATAAGTAAATGGTCCACCTGGAAACAACACAAAGCCATCTGATAACAGTCCCTCCAGAAAAAAGCGATTATGCGATCACATGATTTAACGCATAATCAGCCAAAGTCCGCATATTTATGCGGGGGTCGAATTTTTTCAAATGCACCGCACTTTCGCAGCATAAATTGCAGATTTCCGTGCGCAAAATATGCAGGGTTTGCATGATTTCATAATCCCCGCATTTTCATAGCAAAAATCACACATATCTTAGCAGAAAGTTGATAAATGTGCATTTACTTCACACAAGCGCCATGGGAATGTTATGAAGTGACGTGATTATGTGACGTGAACATCACTCACAAACTGCAAGTTCCCGCAGTTTTTGCAAGTTCCCGCAATTTTTGCAATTTCATTGCATATAATTGTATAAATATGCCACATTTTTTAAAGAAAACGTGCCGCAAGATCAAGGATTTTTGCACGCAACAATCACAAAAAACTCAGCGTTTTTCTGGAAGGACTGTGATAAGCTAGCCGTCATGTTTACATCTGGGACCATATGTTTCGAGGTATGCAAGATTCACAGCGTAAAATCTTTAAAAGATGTCCAAGAGTTTTGCTTAAAGCAATTGCCATTATTTGTCATTGTTGTTATAAACATTTGAGAAATTTTGCGAATGATGGTTGCACACCAGACTGTTATTATGCAGACATTTCCATGCTCCTAAACATGACGTGGCACAAAGTGAAACGTGATTGGTTGCTTTATGTGTCAGTCGTATATTCTCTTGGGCGACCCTTGGCCATTGAAAGTATGAATACTTGGGTTGTTTCAAGCCATTGTTGGGTCAAATAAAAAAATTCTGCACTCTCAAAAAATAAAGGTACATAAACGTACAAAAGTTGTCATTGGGGTGGCGGTACCTTTTCAAAAAACCAAAATGTACCTAAAATGGATCTTTATAAAAGGTCCCGTCCCAGTGACAAAAATTTTTGAACCTTTTTCTTTGTGGGTTTATTAAAGCAACACTATGTAGTTTTTTTACCTTTAAATAATGTCTCTAAAATTATTTCAGTGATAGAACAACTTTTAACTGGACAAATTGTACTGTTGCTGCAACCTCAGCAGCCTCCTAGCTGCTACAAGCACACTCTGAAAGTGGCAGTGGAGGGTAGGAAACACAGCCCAGCCCCTCCCCCTGCCTGCAGAAGAGTGTCTGATACCAGGCACTGTTGCACTTTTAAACCACATGGGGGAGCTGTAAGTCATTTTTACATGGAAACTACATAGTGTTGCTTTAACCTCCTAAGACCCGAGCTTTGGTTCGGCTTGCATTTTAGATTTCTTCCAGCTATTTGGGGTTAGGAAGAACCAATAAATATAATAACCAAATATTTTTCTTTGACACCCAACCCCAGCTGCTCCCGACGAGCTGGATGGCGCCTTGCATGGCTGACACCGCCGTCGGTGTATGAATGAGTGAGTGAATGGGTGAATGTGAGGCAACGCTTTTGATGGCCATGGGTCTGTTAAAAGCACTATATAAATGAAGTCCATTTGAACATGAAGCCGTGTAATTGTCCACATTTGTGTACAACAGGTTCCAGTTACAGGGAATTAAGTATTATGGTGCAAACAACAACAAAAAATGTGATGTGCACATATGTGGACACACCAGGAGGTTAAACCATTAATTAAATGTCTGGGTTTGTCCCATTTGACCCAATGCTGGTTTGAAATGAGCCTAGTGTGTACTCTCATAATCTCTTTGTTACAGTGGTATGGCAGGCCTGTGTGTTGTTGATGTGTGGCCTGGTCAGGTGGTCTACCAAGTGCCCACATTTGCCACAAATCCATACCCACTCCCAAAGCAGATTCAGCCCTCACCAGACTGGTGTGTACTACTGGTGTCTTAACCGCCAGCCTATGATGTTAACCAACAGTTAAACCTCTTCATGTCATTACAGCGCTAGAATCACTTGGGGTATTTCGGAGCCGATGAATTACACTGTATTGATATTCTCCCAATATCTTGATCCAAGTTCATTCTAATCTCCAATATTCTTAAAAATAAAAGGTTATTCGCAGTGATGCCATAGAGGAACCATAACTTTATATTAAAAAAACATTTCTTTCTCACCCTTTTAAAATCTCTAAAACTTTTGTGCAACAGTAAGGTTCTGTGGATGTTTAAGGTTCTTTATGGAACCATACGGTTCAATTTTATTTATAAAGCGCTTTTCACAATTGTTTACACTGAAAAAAAAATTATTCATTCATTTTACTCAATTTTTTTAAGTTACGTGGTTGAAATCAATTTATTTAAGCTACATTTTAAAAAGTTTTTTGTTTTGTTTTTCTATAGCTTAAATAAATTGATTGCGGACACTTACCTTAAAAAAATGAGTAAATTGAAGGAATAATTTTTTTCAATGTAATTGTTTCAAAGCAGCTTTACATTAATAGATGCAGAGAAAAAAACAGACAACTCGATGGACAACATAAGCAGCAGAATACAGCGGCTAAGATTAAACCATACTAGCGAGGGTAGTAATAATGTAACGTATAGAAAAGGGTGCTAAGTTAAGCTAATGTCAGCTGACACCCATTGTTCGTCTATGGCAGAAGTACAAAACAGACTCAAACTTTGATTTGTTTATTCCTTTAGCTTTAGATGTGTTATCTTTTTTGATTTGGCATGCAATCATAATAAAATTATGCATACTGACTTGCACAAATACACAGTTTGACATGACAGTGGAAGAGCATGTGAATAAAGTGCACTAAAATACATTTATTTAAGTACACGCACTAGTTTCAACACATACATTTTTTGTCTAATATACAAAACATCATCTTCAGAACTGCTTAAGATATACTTAACAACATCTTAATGTACTCAACTGTGCTATTTTAAGACACTGTTTACTACGATAAATCTGTTTAAGTATTACTGGTACACTGATAAAAATGATTCATTCAATTAACTCAATTTTTTAAGGTAAGTGTTCGCAATCAATTTATTTAAGCTACATTTAAACATTAAAAAGAAATTTGAAAAAAACATTTGTTTGAATATAGCTTAATTAAATTGATTGTGACCACTTACCTAAATTGAATGAATAATTTTTTTCATTGTAATTAGTATACTTTTTTTAGTATATAGTAGAATATACTTTAAATTAGTATATTCGGAATAACTTTTACATGTTTATTTAGCACAAAAAAATAACAAAGTATTACAAATGTACTTGCTGGTATTTAACTGTATTTTAGGAAAATTTAAAGTCGGCATGAAACGTAGCGATTAGTCTTATTTTTCCCGTTGTGACGTATACAGTTATCTGAGTGAAACGGCTTCTGAAATGAGAATAAAGGTGGGGCGGGATTTGATTTTGTCCATCGAGAACTGATTGGTTCATGTTGCTACTTGCTAATCGCTGCAATATTTTGCGCCATTCCTCGTGACCGGAATTAAAGATAGATCGTTTCGAGGAGGAAGGAGATTAGCGTTTTTTGATTAAATATTATAAGGGCACATGAATTTTGAAAAAATAACGAAACTCGCAAATTTCATTGTGACTTTAAAGGGGACATATCATGGAAATCATTTTTAAGTTTAAGTGCTATAATTGGGTCCACAATGTTTTTATTAATCTAGAAAATGTGAAAAAGATCAACCCAGTAACTTAGTTTTGTTAAACCATTCTCTGCAAGCATGTGAAAAAATAGCTTATTGAAATTTGGCTCTCCTTGTGATGTCAGAAGGGGATAATACCGCCCCTTAATCTAATTACGCCACTTCCATTTAGTGCAGAGATCAACTCATTTGCATTTAAAACAACACTTTTTGCTCACACCTACAATATTAAGATGCTATAATAAATGATCTATAATGATATTTTGAGCTAAAACTTTACATATGTACTTTGGGGACATTAAAAAGTCTTGTGAAATGTCCCCTTTAAGTATACTTTATTTTTACATGCACATTTGAAAAGTAGTATTTTAGTATTTCATTTAGCCTTTCTTTTAACAAAACCTGATGCTAAAGGTTTCATATTTTTTTATTTTTAGGGGAGAGATTAATGGCATTCCAACAAAACAAAGTTGGAAAGTTTCAATGGAAAATCTGATTTGTTCATCTGATAATAATCTGTTTTGCCTGACTACTGTAATCATTTATACTTATTTTGGAAGGATTTGCTCTTTACAAATACATAAATATTGAGAGCTATATCGAGTGTCGTCAAGAGACCGAAAATGATCGAGATATAATGTTTAAGCAATATTTCCCGGCAATATTTTGCAGCCATTCCATGAAATAGGATTTCCATTATACGAGCGCACGCACGTATAGAGATACAAACACCCCGACACATTTACACTTATCTATTTATCAGATAAGGACTCTCATACACATACACGTCTATTCTTTGAATACAAAACACTCTCTGCCTCCCTGCAGTGCATCAATAAATAAAGCAAACAGCATTAGGCATAACTTGAACTATATGATCGAGACTCTAATTTAATAGCAATAGTATTAGTGTTTTAAGGTTTGGCCATTTAGGTGAAACTCTAAGCCGATGTGGGAGTAATTTGGCCGTAAGGAAATTGATTCTGACCATCAGGCAGTTTCTCATGTTCAAACAGGGCCTGCAGTTAAACAGGATCATTGCTGTTAAAC
The DNA here is from genome assembly GCF_030506205.2 of Paramisgurnus dabryanus. NCBI lineage: Eukaryota > Metazoa > Chordata > Actinopteri > Cypriniformes > Cobitidae > Paramisgurnus > Paramisgurnus dabryanus. The sequence continues at coordinate 6,334,046 of NC_133356.1, forward strand.
ACATTAGCCAGGTTCCCCCTCTCCTCCCAGCCAATGATTATGTGTCCGCACTGAGGAATTGAAATTCTGTGCAAAATATGAAAATGATCATGAAGCATGACAGGAAAAACGAATGAAAGGCATCCATTACGCATCAGATCTTATGAAGCACGGATTTCTTGTGTCAGTGTATCTGCATTGTAACATAAAAATCAGTTTTGATGCATATACTGTATGCATGAGAACTTGTTCACAGTAAGACTGGTCAGGGTCTATACCTGTTGCCTGTTAAAAAAAATTTATCCAAAAATCGGGGCACTAAGTTTAAAGGTACACTCCACTTTTTTTGAAAATATGCTCATTTTGCAGCTCCCCTAGAGTTAAACATTTGATTCGTATGGATCTATTCAGCCGATCTCCGGGTCTGGTGCTAGCACTTTCAGCATAGCTTAGCATAATCCATTGAATCTGATTAGACCATTAGCATCGCGCTAAAAAATAACCAAAGAGTTTCAATATTTTTCCTATTTAAAACTTGACTCTTCTGTAGTTACATCGTATACTAAGATAATAAAAGTTGCGATTTTCTAGGCAGATATGGCTAGAATAACTTGCATTATTGTTTACTTTGTAGTTTGTACCTTTTGCATATTTTTAACATGTACTAATCTATACTCAAAGAAAATGTACAAATGTGAATCAGACAAAAGGTGCCCTTTAAGTGTCCAGAAGGCATACAAACAGATTAAATAAAATCCTTTATTTGATTAAAGACCTGTGCATCTCTTTCACTGCACATTCTTACACTGATTCTTGAAACTTTGGCAAAAACATGTCCCACTAAGAAAAGTGCTAATTCTGTTGGAAATTAATAACATTTTCATGAAGAAAAAGAATCAATGTTATAATCAGGGGGTCCTTTGCACATATGTAAGGTTTTTATATAGGTTTATTTTTATTTTTTATTAATTTAATGATCATATGCTGGCCCATTGCCTACAAAATCAGCTGTCCTCGGTTTAGAGATAATCATTTCTACTTGATTAAAAAAGACAAAAGTAATAATTGAATTGAATAATATTTTAACCACATGAAAGAGTACATTGTAATATGTATTAAAAACTACAAACAGTGAGTTTTGAACAATATTTACTATTATTTTGTGATTGCTCAAAATGTGTCCCACATATTCGTCACCACCGTCAGATATTTTTAAAAAGCAATAAAATCAGACAACTACAGGGTCAACTGCATTCCTGAGGACCCCATTTTCAAACCTTCAGCTCTTCTGCATTCTTCAAGATCACTCAAGCTCCTGTATGTTTGATATTTTCTCTTAAACTTCTTCATATTTTTGGACACTGCTACTGTGACAACCATAACATGTCAACACCGTCATCTTTGTAAAAAAATATTAGATTAGATTATGAAATAAATGTATCATTTTTAAGAAGAGGTCTGAAGTAGCTAGCAACAGAGGGGAAACAAGATGGCTAATGTGAACAACTCTTCTATTTTTTTTTTATCTATATTAGGTTTTTGTCACCACCGTCAGGTTTTCTGTCTTTTCTGTCAGGTTTTATGTATTTTAGGAAGTTATGATTTGATATTTGTTCACTACAGTGCTCAGGATTGTTATTTTTTGGACCAAATATTTACATAAAGTTTAAGCAAGAAGCCATTGACTTGAGTGGTATACATTTTGGAATAATGAGGCCAATGTCACCACCGTCAGACAGAGTTTTTTGTTTTTGTTTTAAATGAATATGCTTACAATATGTTTCTTCAGTACTGCTGAGTAATTAAATTAATAGTCTCTATTAATAAAAAATATGTTTATTAAATAAAAAAATCATTACTTTTTCTATTTAGGCTTAAAGTAAATGTTGTATGAGTAATAACTGGAAAAACGCCTATTTTATGAAATAAAAACGAACAGGGGAGGTTGCACCGGTAAATTGCTAAACAGCCAAGACCTTGGTCTATAATGATATACCTTCAGATTTTGTAATTTAACTAACTTTTTTTCAAAATTTAAACCTGTTTTATCCAAATTCCCAAGAATCACTGCTTAGTGTCTAACTTTTGTTTAGGCAGGTTTAGAAGGTTTGGTTGTGAATGATGTGTAACAACAGTGATATCCACAACAAGAAATTTGAGGAGTACATTTTTGGGTTTTGACGAAACAAAGAAACATATCGGGGCTTCAAACGACATGAGGGTGAGTAAATAATGACAACATTTTTGGGGGGTGAAGTATACCTTTAAATAAAATCTACTGATTATGGTGGAAATAACCTTGGCTGACATTATAAGTGGACTTGAGAAAACAATGCTACAAAAGTAAAGATTATGACACCTTTAAATCTAGACATGATTTGCACGTAAACACACTCTCATATCTCTCAAACAGAATGATATCCACCTCATCTTGACTTGCACATCTCCAGGGTTTCTGTGGGCACCCGACAGAAGGCATTTACCGTACACTCCACCCTTCCATAAGCGCAAACAATCACAGAAGCTCTGATGGCAGTAAACAGAAGCAAAGCCACAAACCCACTTCCAGCTCCTTCAGTAATGCAGTTGACCACAGTCACAGAAACTCAGAGTGCTGCGTCAGGTACATCTGCAAACAAAATTCACATCTAGAGGAACATTTTATTGCTAGGGTGTGGCTTAGGTGAACAGAGGAGATCAGAGATGCTTCATATCAGAGATGCACGACTTTCTTTCTGCTGTGAAACACAGATGTAGATTTCAATAAATGATTCTGTGTTTGTCATAACATAAGACGCAAAATTAAAACAAGCAATTCAAAAGGGCTGTGATATAAGTAACATGCAAGTCTGCATACGGTCTAAATTAGGATTGCACCAATATATTGGCCTAAATACCACGTGGCTGTTGAATGCTTTATTCAGATTGGTTGATAAATGTTCAATGGGTATGCATTATTTAAAAAAAAAAAAAAAAACAACACCCGTGGTAAAATAACAACCACTATGCTTGCCGTCGTGTCACCTTGGGTGTGCATTATTTTCTAATTATTCAATGGCCTGTCAACAATTATTCCTTACATAATCAGTATTGGCAGATAAAAGCATTTTTATCACTATCAGATATCTGCCGTTTGTTCAAAAATAGCCAATGATTAGGGAAGATTATATCCTGACAATAAAAAAAACATACGGTGTGATTATTGAATTGGGTGACAACATAATTGAAGTTTGTACGCTCTGCACTTCTAGGATTTCATGACATTATAATTTGAAGCAAGGAGTAAAAAACGAAACTATCAGTAGGCTGTATATCAGTATCTGTAGATGTCACATTAAAGAAATCGAATATCAGGATCTGCACAGGCATCTCTAGTCATATGGGAGACTGATGTTGTCTGAAGGAAGAGGTCAATAAAGAGTTAAATACACACAGCATTATATTATATTATCTTATTATATTTTAATATATTAAAGCTTTTACTATCAATAGATCAAATCCATCCAGAGTCAAACATATGAAGCATTTTGACAATGTAACCGCATATATTTAAATTTCACATGACCCGTAATAGGCCAAAATAACAAAAACAATGAAAGTTTGAATTATTTAATAAAAACTGGTATTTCTGTTTGAACTGACAGCCAGACGTTTCTTTTGTTTTCTTTTTCATGAACAGTCCAGCTATGATTTCCACCTGTGTTGAATGGTTCTCATTTAGCTGCTTTGTGTCACTTGATTTTTGCATAGTCTTGGATTTTTCTTGCAGTATTTTTTTAAAGTGTGGAGAGCTAACAGAGCCTCCCTCTGAGATTCATTTATTTTTAGTTTTCTCTCGAGTCTTTTCCCAAACTAAGTGTTTTCGTTTGAGACTCTAAATCTTTTTTATTTTACAGGATACAGACATTCCCTGTTCACTGTCGTTATATGCGAAACTTCGATATAGCCAGAAACCTCTAAGTCTGTTTATTTAAAGGGACAAATTTATTTGCCATATTTTACTTAGCCTTAAGCCAGGTGTACACTGTCAAAAGAAAATGGTCAAAATATGTACCCCAGCTGTCACTAGGGTGGTGCCCTTTCAAAAAGTACATATTTGCACCTAAAGAGTACTTGTTGTTATTTGTACAATAGAGAGCTTATTAACCTCAAAGTAAATTATTAGTAATTATTAGTATAAGTATACCAATTTTTTTTTTCTTGAAAGCATTAAACTTTTATGAAAATCATAAAAAATGCTGGCGCTGCCTGGCAACTTTTTTTAAAACGCTGGCAGGAAAAGAGTTAATTCTGAAATGAAGTAAGATGTGGATGCACTTTCTGTAGACTCCTGTTATTGAAATTATATGCAACAAAATCTTTATCAATGTATTCGATTTCAGTGAATTTAGATAAAATATCACACTTCGCTATCACATAATTTTTAAAGCCCAAAAAAGCACATCCACCCATCAAAAACTCATCCATACAGTCATTAAATCTTTCCCCGCCATTGACGAGTTAACTCTTGAATTAAGAGAAAACACTTCCTTGCCAATGACGAGTTTTTGCTGCAATGCGTATTTCCGCTATTATCCACCAAGTGGCGCTCTTACCCAACTTATAAAACCCAAAAGTAAACAGTAAGAACTCTGTGTTTGTTTTGATCATTGCTCTGAATCTGATCTCTATTAAAAATCCTTCACAAAAATGGAATTTTTCAGTTTTTTGCTCAAAATTTGGTATTTTTAAAGACATATTTGAGAGGCAATAAAAAGAGATCAAGTGAAGGTAGGATGAAACGTTTTTTTTTTTGTCTGTTCTTTCATTTGATATATTGTACGTTTATATATTAACCCCTTAGGTGGTGCAAATACCTTTAGAGGGGGGGGTGAAATTGTGATATACATCTTCAAATTAATATAACTCGGGCATTTTTTGGTCTTGTTTTAAAGAAGACACTTTGGGGGTTTTCACAGAAGTGAAAGGAGGTGAACATATTAAATAATTAAATTGTTATAGCAGTTTACATTTGTTTTAATAAATAAAAATAATTCCATAACATATTATTTTTATAAATAAAATTATAAAAATGTAAAGGTTTCACAAAAGTAATAATGCAAACATGAAGCCATAAGTCTCAAGTAGTTCTGATCCAAATTTCAAGTTAAAATCACAAAAATGTATGTGTGTGTCACACTTTTAGTGGTTTTGCCAACAATGTCCACTAGGTGTCAACGGTTTGCAGCATACACTTGTCACAAATTATTCAATTACTATCACTGCATTATTATTATTGCAAAAATGTTTTGAAATATGAAAACTACATTCTTAGAGCTTTCCAACAATATAGTTTGTCAACATTTTTGAAGATTTTTAATATTATATTAGAATTATGAATATATAAAATTAATATGCATTCCTATGGGGGGTGGGGTCATGTAACTAAAAACTTTCACTACATTATTTCTATCATCAAATGACCTTGAAATATGAAAACTACATTCTGAGAGCTTTCCAGTGATATATAGTTTGTCATGATTTTTTTAGGTTAAGAGTAGGGTTTTAGTCTTATAAATACGTAAAAACAAATTAGGCCTACCTGTGGCCCCGTGACATTTTAGAAACTGACTCTCATTACGTCATAATTCTCCCAAAATGGCAATGAAATATGAAAACTACACACCTAGAGCTTTCCAACAATATATAGTTTGTCAAGATTGTTTAGGTTTAGAACAGGGTATTAGTGCTATACATATGCAAAAACAAATTGAGTCCAACTGTGGCAGTGTGACATTTTAGAAACTGACTCTCACTACATCATTATTTTCCCAAAATGGTGATGCAATATGAAAACTACACTCTTAGAGCTTTCCAGTGATATATAGTTTGTCATGATTGTTTAGGTTTGGAACAGGGTATTAGTGTTACAAATATATAACAACAACGTGGGCCCACCTGTATACCCGTGACATTTTAGAAAATAGCTCACACTATGTAATTCCTTTACCAAAATAGTGATAATAAATGAAATCTACACTCTTAGATTGGATAAGAATTCACATGCAAAACACTGAAGTAAATGTAGGCGTCCCGCTGGTGGGACAGTGACATTTATCAGGATATAAAAGTTTTGATGCGCACTCTCTTTAAAATTGAATCAATTACTCTCCCTACATAATTTATTTTATAAAACACTGTTGATATATGTATTCTAGAGGCTTAGACCTTTCCAACAATATATAGTTTGTAGTGATATACATAAAATTTACATGGAAAATATTGACGTAAACTTAGGTGTCCCGTGAGCGGGACAACGCCACTTAAGTTAAAAGAAAATTTTCTGGAAAGCATAAAACTTTTGTGAAAATCCTAAAATATGCTGCCGCTGGCTGGCATCTATTTTTTAAACGCTGGCAGGGAAAGAGTTAAATCTGAAATGAAGCAAGAGGTGGATGGATCAATGCACTTTTTGTAGCTTTAAAAATGGGGCACTATCCAGTGCCATTATAAAGCTGATAAAATACAGGATTGTGCTTCTATATAACTTAGTGGTAGAGCACTGCAAAGGTCATGGGTTCACACAAATACTGAAAAAAAATGTATACATAGTAATGCCCTATAAGTCGCTTTGGATAAAAGGTCTGCCAAATACATAAATGTAAAATATTTAATATAACTCCAACTGAGTTTGGCTGAAAAGAAAGTCCTATATATCTATTTCTATATAGCACCTTTAAATCTAGAATCATACATTTTTTTGCTAGTTTTCTCTCTCTCTCTCTCTCTCTCTCTCTCTCTCTCTCTCTCTCTCTCTCTCTCTCTCTCTCTCTCTCTCTCTCTCTCTCTCTCTCTCTCTCTCTCTCTCTCTCTCTCTCTCTCTCTCTCTCTCTCTCTGGTCTTACTGTACTTACTTATTTTCTGTGAAGCTCTTTTCCGTTCCTGGACTCATTCATGGGTAACATTGGCATCTCTACAGAGAGCTCACATTAAAGTGACTGACTGTAATAAGATATAAAGACTAAAATGACTGTTTTTTATTGAAACCGCAGTGACTGGCAGGCACTAGTTGTCATGGTGCAGTAAAGCAATGCCACTCAACTGTGAAAGCAATGAGGAAAGAGCCAAGACATCGAGATATGGGCCTGATTATACAGCGCCGATCCACCGCAAATAATACAACAACTCCCCACACACAGACCTACAGCTTTGCCAACAAATCCAAAGTTAAGAAGCTCGCAAATACGTGAAATCATGCAGAATTACAGAGGGGTTTGAGATTGGTCAGGATTATCGTTGGTGGTGATCAAAAGCTTAAGATGTATTAAATTGAACTTTCCTTTAAGATAACTTAACCAGTGGTAATTTCTTTCAGACTTTCAGATTATATGCAACTAAATCTTTATCGCTGTATTTAATTTCAGTGAATTTATTTAAAATATCGCACTTCACTATCACATCATGCTGATCATTAAGGTTAAATAATGCAAAAACTAAATGATGTTTATGTAGCATTGCAAGTAAAAGAATATTAGGTCTTCCTGTGGATATTATAGATAATGAGCATTTTTAAATGAACAGTATGTTTAGTTTTACGGTATATATCTTGTATTAATGTGGTGTTTATATCTCTGCAGCTCGTGCAGTGATCTGTGAGACTCTTTGTCCGTCTAATGTGAAGTAAATCTGTAGCTGAGCTCATTGGTGCTGGATAGGAAAATTAGTAATTACACATTAATAATGTGTATTCAGAGTAAGAGATGATGTTTTCTAAAGAGCGCTTTTCTTTAAACAAACATTACTACTGAACAGTCAGATTATTAAATTTTCATCTAAGAAAATTATGTACAATGGAAATAATGTGCAGCATAGTCAGACTGTCAGAGAAATGGTCCCAAGCCGTCACTGGGGCAGTTGCCTATCCTTTAAAAAGCTCCTAAAATGTACCATTTACAGCGGGAAAAATAAGTATTTGACACATCAGCATTTTATCAGTAAGTGGATTTCTAAGTGGGCTATTGACACAAAATTTCCACCAGATGAAGCCATCAAGCCAAATATCGAATTCATACAAAGAAATCAGAACATTTAAGTATACAAGTTGAGTCATAATAAATAAAGTGAAATGACACAGGGAATAAGTACTGAACACATGAAGAGAACAAGGTGCAAAATGGCATAGAAAGCCAGGAGATCACCTGAAATCTGTCAGGATTGAGAGAGAAACCCTGCCCCCTTTCAGTACTAATTGATATCAGCTGCTTTAGTCCTAATTGATGGCCTAAAAAGGCTTCGCATTACCCAGGAGGCACACAGGAAAGACTTCATGATGGGTAAAAGCAAAGAACTCTCTTAAGATATTCGTAATCTTATCGTTGAAAAGCATTTTTATGGGAATGGTTATAGGCGCATTTCCAGATTGCTGAATGTTCCTGTGAGAACTGTGGGGGCTATTATCCAGAAATGGAAAGAACATAACTTCACCATAAACCGGCCATGATCAGGTGCTCCATGTAAGAACCCTGTCCGAGGAGTCCAAAGAATAATCAGACGAGTTCTCCAAGAGCCAATAACCACTCGGGCAGAACTTCAGGAAGACCTTGCATCAGCAGGTACTGTTGCTTCAAAGAAAACTATAAGCAATGCACTGAACCGCCATGGCATCCATGCACACTCACCACGCAAGACTCCATTGCTGAACAAACAGCATGTTGAGGCTCATCTTAAAGTTTGCGAAAGAGCATTTGGAGAAGCCTGTGGATTATTGGGAGACTATGGTATGGTCAGATGAAAGCAAAATTGAACTTTTTGGCAGTCATTCTACACACCATGTTTGGAGAAGAAATGGCACTGCCCACCACCCCAAGAACACCATAACAGTTAAGTTTGGGGCTGGAAGCATCATGGTTTGGGGCTGCTTTTCAGCAAGGGGTACTGGCAGACTTCATATTATTGAAGGCAGGATGAATGGAGAAATGTACCGGGACATTCTGGATAAAAATCTGCTGCCATCTACCAGAAAGCTGAAAATGAAAAGAGGGTGGACAAACACAAGGCCAAGGAAACAATGATGTGGTTTCAAAGAAAGAAAATCAAGTTGCTTGAATGGCCCAGTTAATCACCTGACCTAAATCCCATAGAAAATCTATGGAGAGAACTGAAGATCAAAGTTCATAGAAGAGGCCCAAGGAACCTTCAAGATTTAAAGACCATTTGTGTGGAAGAATGGGACAGAATCACTCCTGAGCAATGCAGATTACTGAGCTGTAATCAACCAAAAAGTATTAAATAAAGTGTGTTCAATACTTGTGTCATTTCACTTTATTTATTATGACTCAACTTGTATACTTAAATGTTCTGATTTCTTTGTATAAATTCTATGTTTGTCTTGATGGCTACATCTGCTGGAAATTTTGTGTCTATTAGCCCACTTAGAAATCCCCTTACTGATAAAAATGCTGATGTGTCAAATACTTATTTTCCCTGCTGTATACATTTGATACCAATATGTACTCTGAGGTACTCTTTAGTTGTACTTTTTAAAAGGGTACCGCCCCAGTGACAGATTTTGTGGCTAGAAGGGATACAGCTATGGCCATAATTATAATCAACCCCCAAACCTAACCCTAAACCCAACATCTCGCAAGATTTGTCCGTAGCTGTATCCCCTCCAGCCAGAACCCAGTGACAGCTAGGAAACATTTTTTTCTGGCTGTGATGGTGAGAATGTGAGATGACGATGAGAGGAGCTGATCACTTTTGAAATACTGATCAATAAATGTGACATGCGATTACCTCTAAATCAAAGGATCCTGTCACAGCTGTATGACACACAGTAAAGTGTATGTACTGAACACACATTTAATGTTGGCTGCAGATGAGAGCTGCTTCCTTTAGCCCGTGTTTATGTGCCAGACAAAACTCTTCTGCTGCCACTCGCAAATTTCTGGTGTACGACTGCCAACCTTCCGTAGACTTCCTCTCCTGTCAATCATCAGCCATCAAATATAGTACAAACTGGGAAGGATTAGAAAGTAGTATGGCAAAAGTCAAAATCAAAAGTCAAGACTTTGCCAACATGCCAAAAAGAAAGTGCAGCTAAGTATAATACTGTATAAGCAGTGGATACACAGACATCCAATTATTATTTTTCTCATCATCATTCCCTGCCCAGCCTTTTCAAAAAAGTTTCCATGGCCATCCCTTGAAACCAAAAAACCATGGTTACCACAAAATAACCATGGTTTTGCTACAAAAACCCTGGATAAACCATGGTTACTGTCGTCGGTAATCAATACACCAAAAAAACCCTGGTAACCACAAAATTAAAAACCATGGTTATTTTTCATAAGGGATGTGTTTGAGACTTAACTCCATCAATCCATCATTTACAGGAGAAAAGGAAAAATGGAGAATGGAGAACGTTATGACCACAGGCAGGCGTCAGGCTTCATACACAGACGTGGGCCTTTAAAGGCTTCCAATTGGGCCACAAATCATCACGCCAACCGGTGGCCATTCCTAAACCACTGTGACCGAGCGGAGGAAGTGAGATCATAAGCCACAGTTTGGCACGCCGCAACGAGGCACAGGAGGGGGGCACCGTCGCCTCACACGCGCAGGCCTGTTGAACACGTTGGGCGGGTCAGGGTCCTTCATTGAACCGAAGCATTAGTTAATGTATCCCAGAAACCCCTCGGCTCGTACGTGGCCCTTCTGTCGCACTCGGTTTACGGCTTCTTACTTGCTGTGGTTTAATACTGTGATCCAGCTCCAGCAAGCTCTGATTCACAGACGGCGTGTCTTTCGGAAGCTTGATTTTTTTTCGCCGTGCCGGTCGGACAGATTCAAGCTGTTTCCACACAGATGAAAGAGTGTGAGCGTTTGCAGAGATGATCTAATCATTCCCAGAGCAGGATGGAAGAATATTCTGTGATCAGAGCGAGAGGAAGAAGAGAGAAATTAACAGTGAGTGTTAAAACAAACAAGTACACGATTCATTGACTTGTGAGCTCCTCTCTGGCACTCGGTGCTGAGTTTATTTACTTACATCTTGTGTGATGACAAATGAAACGCTCTCACACGTGACCCTGAACTTTTCGGAGGCGTTCTTTTATAGGTGAAGAGATCACCCAAAATATTTACTTACCTGTTTTTATCAGGGTTCCCACGGGTCCTTGAAATCCTTGAAAGTTTGTGAATCTGGGGTGAAAAACTCAAGGCCCTGGGATGTTTTTGTAAATATACATACATAGATACAGGTCATTGAAAGTGCTTGAATCTATTTTATGCAAGAAGTTTTCTAGAAAAAAATCCATATTCCCTGTGTAGTGTTGGATAATATTATACAAATTCTAGACTTTTGAAGCACACGTGCTAAACTGTTCGCTTTAAATTCTTATATCTTCTGTATGCTAATGTTGATTCATACAAAAATGCTTTTTTGCATAGTTGTGTTTGACACAAAACGTCTCTGGTTACGTATGTAACTGTTGTTCCCTGAGAAGGGAACGAGACGCTGCGTCTCCCTTGTAATACTTCCTGCGTCCCTATAACGCCGTCTTTGGCAATATTTCAGATAGCGATATACTTCCTGGCTCCCGCGTCACCCTGTCTTTGTTGTTAAGCCACACCATTGGTTGAATTTGATGTACACATTCAGACTCGCTTACCCCTGGAGGCGTCCCCAAAGTGTCACCGCAGTGACGCAGCGCGAGTTCCCTTGAAAGGGAACTGTAACACAATGTAACCTTACTATCACTTGAAATTTGTCCCCACATTTAGTCCTTGAATTTGAGAGTATTGGACCTGGAAAGTCCTTGAAAGGTCCTTGAATTTGAAGTTAACTGTGGGAACCCTGTTTTATATACTATATCTACGATAGATAAATTCATCCAATTTTATGATGACCTGTCACCCACCTTAAAATTACCATCTTATAACAGTATGAATTGAATAATTCCTGACATTTGTTGCTGGGTTATAGTCTTTTAATGCTAAAAGTAGTTAGTTTAACTAGTAAGTAACCAATGAATTATTTTAGTTTTCGCAAAATACTTTGGAGATGATCAGGTTTTTGACATCACTGATGCCATGACAACACTTTATTTTCTCTCTCTCTCTCTCTCTCTCTCTCTCTTTCTCTCTCTCTCTCTCTCTCTCTCTCTCTCTCTCTCTCTCTCTCTCTCTCTTCTGTTTTTCTTCGTTTGATCTGATCTGTGATTCTGTGAGCTGAACGATGGATCGATAGAGAGGTCTGTTTCAACGCAGCTGTGTGTCCAGAGGCTGTTGGCACAACCACTTATTGTGTAGCGGTGTAAGACAAGCATCAAAGTAAGATCAGTCAGAAAGAGAGGAAAGATCTTGTCTGTAAAGTGTGTCTTTGGAGTATTTAGAGATGAATCGTATGTGTATGTGTGCGTGGATTGGTAAGAGTGTGTGTAAGGCATGAGTTTGTGTTTGTCTGTAGTTAAATAAAGGAGATAGGAGACAAAACCAAAATAAAGAAATCTTCATTTAACCCTTAAAGGGGACATATCATGAAAATCTAACTTTTTCCATGTGTAAATGCAATAATTGGTTCCCCAGTGCTTCTATCAACCTAGTAAATGTGAAAAGATTAACCAAGTAACTTAGTTTTGGTAAACCATTCTCTGCAAGCATGTGAAACAAAGGTAATTGAAATTTGGCTCCCCTTGTGATGTCAGAAGGGGATAATGCCGCCCCTTAATCTGCACTATCCAACCACAGCACCGCCATTTAGTGCAGAGATCAGCTCATTTGCATTTTAAAGGACACACCCAAAAACAGCTAATTTTTGCTCACACTTACAAAGTGGCAATTTTAACATGTTATAATAAATTATCTATATGGTATTTTGAGCTTAAACTTCACATATCTACTCTGGGGACACCAAAGATTTATTTGACATGTTAAAAAAGTTTTGTAAAATTTAGTAATTCAAAGAGCAATAAAACATTCAAAGATATTATATGTTAACACTGGAAAACACGCTCATCTTTTGGAGACGCTGTGACCCTCGAGAAGCATTGCAGGCCATTTGCTAAAATCTCTCTTTTATCCTTTCTTCTCCTTTCAGTTTTTGACTTGTGCTCTGCTTCCTTAGTGCGGAAATGTAAGGCAGACCTCATGACTGTTTCCCTAAAAATTAAGGGACCATAAAACGTAAACTTCACCAGCTGATGAGGCTAAAATCAAACCATCTGACGATGCCATAAAATTCGCACACATCACATTAGATATGATCAGACGTCACATGTTAAAAATTGGCATTTTAATGTCACATGGCGCCCCCTATTGACAAGCACCTGTCATTGGGATTCGGTGGGTTTTTGTAATCTAAATAAAAACAGAATCACACTGTAGTTGTTTTTATAACATTCATTTTTATATTGTCTTTTAGCTCTGCTGTGGCCAGATCATTCTTTAAGGACCCTGTTGATGTCTTGCCTATTTTTTATTGGCCACTTTTGAATCATCTACAATCATAATCAGTATAAATAACATTATTCAATAGTAGCCACGCATTAATGTGATTGTTGTTATATTACTTATGCTATTTAAGCTTGTCTTTACTAAAGTATATAACATTATTAACTCAAATTTCTGTCTGCACTACACAAAGCTGTATGTAAAGTATTCCGAAGATAGGAATTTAACAGACATTGCATATGGATTTTATACTTTCATGAACATTTTATGGTGCTTAGCATTTTTATAGTGCTTGATAGTTTTAATAGTACAATATTTTCTTCTACACTCTCAGAAAGAAACGTACAAAAGCTGTCACTGTGGGATGGGTCCACTTTCAATTTATGCATCTTTTAGGTACCCGTATGCACTGTTTGGTACCAATATGTACATTTTAGTTCCTAATATGCACTTTTTAGGTACAAATGTGTACTTTCGAAAGGGTACCACCCAAGGGACAGCTTTTGTATAATTTTTCTGAGGGTGTGGTGCTACACCAAATAATAAAAGCATGGGTAAGAAAATGAACCGAATCTTGATATTTGTGTGAACTGTTCCTTTAAGAGTGTGATGTTTTTTGCAATGTACAATTGTGAGCATATCAAATCTAGTAGATTTGTCATTCCCATGGGAGACGGAAGTAGAAAGTTGATGTTACCCATAATGCTCTGGGCCTCTATCACTCTGTGTTTGTGTAAAGACTGTAATGGCTCTTAATCAGGATTTTTATTGTCGGTGGTTCTTTCAGGAATAAGAGTACCGATGTTATCAGAAAGCAAGCACTCTCTGTGGCTTTCGTTTAGAAATATATGGACACGCTGGTCTTTGCATATTAACCTTGACTGCAGAATTATCCCATGTGACAGGGTTGGCGACATCTTCCATTACACCTAGTATTCAAGCATTAAAGTGTTTATGGAGTTAGAGATTTATAGGCATAATTATGAAAATATCCATAAGCCTGTTGGTCTCTCGAGTGCCCCTGGCCCTGGGATATATCCACAAACAGTTTACTTTCGAGGCATAAAGTCAGCCCATGGCTTTATGTCTGATCAGATGATTCATGATGATTATCATGTCCATGAGTCTGACATGAGATTTGCATGTGATGCTGATTACCCTGTGTGTTTCCCCGGTGCCTTTAACAAAGTGTAAATTATGGGGAGGATTAGGGGGGCATGGCTCTCCAAAATAAAGTTCAACCTCTGGAAGAAAGCCATAATGGGTTGAGAGGTTTTGAAAAGTATTGAAAATTCTGCTTAATAAATCAAAACTGTGTTAACAGCTGCCATAACAGATCCTGTAGCTAAACTAGTACTACGTTAGCAAAGGTCATAAGTTTGGTTCCCATATTAAACCACACACTAAAGATCTCCTGTACCCACAAGCTGGATAGCATCTATAAGTGTTAACTATAATTCTCTCCTGGTATTAAAGACCTCCTTAACTAAATGACTGTAAAATTGGTAAAAGTTTACAGTGGGAGTTATTTATACCATTAACTAACAGTGACAATTTTACATCATTATTTTTCTTTCTCAATCTTAATTAATACAAGTAGAATAATATTGTTCATTGCTTTATTTATTACATGTAATACATTTATTTAATTTAATAAAAATTGATTAGCAAATGTTAACATTAACATAATACAAGGATTGATAACCAGATTAATAAATGCTGTAGAAGTATGGTTCATTAGTTCAATTGTTAACTAATGTAAACAAAAGAAACCTTATTGTAATGTTTTACCATGATTTGTTTATTTTTCTGACTTTTCTGCAATAAACCTAAACTTATATTGTCTATACTTACAATATAATCACTAACTGTCAAGATCAATAAAAGTCAATATTAGTCAAAAAATATATTGCAAAGCACTGTGAGTCGCTTTGTATAAAATTCATTACACTGAATGGGTAACATTGCTGTCCCCAGGATATTAAAGGTATAAAAATGCATGAAAACTAACTCCAAAAAACATTTTATTATTAAACAAAGTGTTCTGCATGTTAATCTAACACCAAATTTAATTAAAACATTAATAAAAACTAAAAAAAATAGTATTTTATCTGTCCTCTATCTCTATACCTTTAAATATAAAGCAAACAATACTTTAGATCTTTATCTTTATTTTTTTTGCATTTTGTTTGTATGGGTCCACATCAAATCTTTGCTTTAAATATTTTTTACCATTAAAAAAATTATAATATTTGAGATAAAATGCACATTTTAGTCATTTCCTCAGGATTTCACACAATCATGTTACCCAACACGTTCCCCCCTCTGAAAATTTAGGAATATCCCACAAGTCACATTTTCAAGAGACATCATTTGGATCTTCTGAAGGTAATATGAAGATCAAAAGTCACTTTTCTCATTTTCTTTTCTGTATATTTTATGATATTGATGCTATTACTGTGAATGTCATTTTTAATGTATTTGATGTTACCAGATTATTTTAAAATAATGTCTTAATTGCCATTTCATTATTCACAATACCTAATGGTATAAATAGTACATATCTTGTTTTAAATCAAAGTTTGTAATGCGCTGCGATTTATCTCAGATTCATGTTGATTTATTTTATGACTTTGAAATTTACAGAGAAAGTAAAAGTGATTCATATATCCCGAAAAAGAGCTGCTGAAGTGGCAAGTTTTGCATGAACTGAACAGTTAATATTAGTTTTCCAAAACATGCACGACATGTTTTATGTTGTTCGTGCTTAATAAACAGAGCATCTGACAATAATAATATTACATTTCTGTGTGTTTAGACCCTCAGTGAGTGACAGATGCTGCAGCAGCGAGATCTTTGTTTGGATTGGAGCGTTTAAGTTCCTGCTCATGGGCAACAGGAATAAAAGAAACAGTAATTAGGGAAATGGAATGATTTTATTGGCTTTCTTTATGAGAAACAGCCCAGATGTCATGCAGCTGAATGTGCCACCAGTGTAAGTCTGAGTAATGTCAAAGTAATTGATCAAGAAATATCAATCCATGATTTCTGAATTATGCGCTGTATTAACTCCATTCTGTTGTATACAGTAGTTGTTTCAAATAGTTTTGTTGTTACATAACTTGATTGTGTAAAAGGTCAAAATGTTTGGCGGTTTGATCAAATAAAATGTCGAATGAGACTGTATAAATATATTCCTGCTAATAAAATTAATAGTCCCCGGGTGATTCTCACGAAAACTTGGTTTTAAAAATGTCAAGCATGAAAATGTAAAAATTGCTTAAATTTACTTTTTTTCCCACCAGACATTGAAAAACAAAGTCTGGAGTAAATGGGAACATTAATTTAAACACTTTTACTTATCATTTAACACTTTTTGTAACATAATTTAAAAAATTTGTCCTAAAAAATCTCATTACCGCAACAGTCAGAAAACATCAACACTGACATATTTTCAAAATGACATGACAAACCTGAAAGAACATAATTTGGAGATTCTGCACATGCATTTATAATCAAAGTATTATGCTTCTATTAATTAAATTTACATTTTATAAGCATCTGTTGCGGTAATGATAATCAAAATGTCATGTAAGGATTCTGACAAGACAATATTTCAAATTAACTGTAAATAAATGATCTTACCTGGTAGCCATCTTGAAGTAACTGTTCCATGTGCTTGGTCACTCAAAATCAAACTTTATTAAAATTCTGTATGTGTGCTTAAACTGTTCTCAAAAAGTGTTGCGGAGGATGAGAACATCAGGCATGGACACATCATTTTCCTAATTTTTCTTCATTATTATTAAACATGAATATTCAGTAAATATTTTTTTGTCATCTAAAGTAGTCTAGCAAAACATCCATTTATTTTTTTTCTAAATATTTTTGTGTTAATTTGATTAAATTACAACATAACGCATGTTCAAACACAGCCGGACACATTGCGGTAATGAGAAGTTCAGCAGAAAATGAGATAAAATTGACAAATTATAAATTCTTATGTTGAAATCACACATTGTGCAAGGTAGAACACAGTATTGTGTTAATTCTGATGCTTTTTAATATTACTATATTACACATTTTATAGCTAAAATCATTAGTGCCGTGGTGTTTCAATGGTTTCGTGAGAATCACCCCCCCATTCTGGACACTGATTGGTTACAAGCCATGGTCTATTTAATGTAATGCACAGTGGATGACCTGAATTAATATTTGTATCACATATGTGAGCCTGAACCACCAAACCAGTCATAAGACTGACATATACATCATCTGACAGATGAATAAGTAAGCTTTCCAATAATGTATGATTTGTTAGGACAGGGGTTTTCAAACTTTTTGTGTGTGTGGACCACTATTTGTAATCAAGAATTTTCGCGGACCACCTTATATTACTAATAATATTTTATAATAATAAAATGTGTCCACACAAAGTCCTGAATTAATCTGCACATATAAATAGTCTTACTAGCACTAAAACTATAACTGGTCATCACATCAGTACAACAGGTTTCTTAACCTTATATCATAATTATTTATATATTCTTAGTGTTGGGAAAGTTCACTTTCTACATGAACTAGTTTAGTTCCCAGTTCACAAATTTTAAAATGAACAAGTTCAGTTCATAGTTCATATTTGAAAATGTTAAACTAGGTCACAGTTCCAAAAATGAACTAATTTATAGTTATTTTTTCCCATATTATTTTTTAAAATGATTGCCATTATAGCCCATATAGAACCACCACAGACAGCAATTATTTGATCAGTTTTAACACTGAAGCTAAATGCGTCAGATTCCATCTTTATGTCCAACTTTAAATCCTTATCCAACCAGGGTTTACATTAGCATTGACTGTCTTATAATTTTTGTATTTGCTTACACATACCTTAAGAAGGCTAGTCGGGTGGGGGTCGCACCCCGGGTGAGCGCTGCGAGGCATTGCGTGTATGACAACTCGCAGGTATTGCACACCACACGTGCACGTTAGATAACGTGAGCTTAGTCAAAGTCTATTTCAAGATCCGGAATATGTGTTAGCAGCCTATGTTAATCGTTAATGATTTAGGACAAATATGATGTTATTTAATGTTAAACTATTTGAGTTGCGCGGCAGGAATTTCAGCAGCGCCTGTGTTGTTGTGATGACGCATGCAGCGTGACTGGTGAACACCGAGTGGTGGCGGTGTTGCCAGATTGGGTGTTTTTTCCGCTACACATTAAGGCCTGTTTACAGTGTGTTTTAGTCGGGTTTTCGCCTGGAAGAATATACAAATCTGGCACCCTATTGAACGACATTAAACTGAGAGAGCGTACCGTTCACAGGCACCAGAATGAATAAGTTCACAGTAACGTTTATTAGGCAGCAGTATACGTTTGCCCAAAATATGAACGAGTTTGTATATTAAAATATACATATTCTTATTTTGCCTTTTCACGGACCACCTGCAGTACCCTCACGGACCACTAGTGGTCCGCGGACCACAGTTTGGGAATGGCCGTGTTAGGATACAACAATATTTGGTTGGGATACAAAGATTTGAAAATCTGGAATCTTAGGGTGCACAAAATGTTAAATATTGAAAAAATTACCTTTAAAGTTGTTCAGATTAAGTCCTTAGCAACTGCATCTACTTACAAAAATAACATTTTGATATATTTACAGTAGGAAATTTACAAAATATCTTCATAGAACATGATTTTTACATGATGGTTTTGCATAAAAGAAAAATTTATAATTTTTACCCATACAATGTATTGTTGGCTATTGCTACAAATATACCCATGCAACTTAAGACCAGGGCCAAAAGAATGTGGCCAGGGTCACATATTGTTATTTTCGTTACCCTTTAACAGTGATGCATTCAAAATGTTGCTGCATTCAAAAAAATTTACAGCTACACTTTGATTTTTTTTACAGCTACACAACTTTACATTTTATCACATTTATAATGTGTTAAAATTAATTAATTAATTTTGATGAGTTAAAGGAATGTAAACATATGCTTATCTGACTTATTGATCAAATAATTGATCAAATATATGATCAAAGCTAATTTTACAGTAAACTGTATTCCGGCTTTTGAACACTTTCATGATTGATTAAACCTTCATTTTTGTTTCCTATCTGTTTAATTTTAGCAACTATGAAGCCTAAAATTTAATTCAGCTTTTTAAATGTATTTTTTTTTTTTCAATTTATTGACAAAATTGGCAAGCATAAAAAGCTCTGTAGTTTACTGATGTCCGGTCGTTATGAGTTTAAGGTGCTTTGGTGTTTTGTTGTTTCATCTGGTTTGCAGAACAAACAGATCAGTTCATTAGCGTGGCTTCTGATCTAAAATTTGCTTTAATCTAAAACTGTAAACTTTCGTTCATTATATCCTCATAATGATATGAACAGTGTAGTGACTTCCTAAATAAATTTTGAATCGTGTTTGAACTTCAGTCACTCTGTTTGCCATCAACTCAAATTTAAACAAACAAATAATATTTTTCCTCTCATTTATTTAAACATCTTCATGCTGTGAAATAAGATCATAGAGTGTTGGGTTACAATATACAATAAGATACCATAAGTTATTAAATGAATAGTTTACCCAGAAATTCATCATTTACTTTCCCTCATGCTATACTAAACCTGTATGAGTTTCTTTATTCTTTTAAACAAAAAATAAGTTTACCTTGATAATTGACGATGACCACACATCACCTGTGAATAGTTTTTTATTTTATTTTTTATTATATTTTGTTGTCATTTGCTGAAAAGTAGAAAATAATGCATGTACTGTTAAAACAAACATTAAAAAGTGTGCTGTTAATGATATCGGACCCTGGCTTCATATAGTGCTAAAAATTTAGTCTGCATGTTTTATAGGCAAATGACAGATGTATAAATACCATAATCTGATGAAGTATGCATGTATAGGATCGTCTAGGCCCTGCTGAAAAAAACAGCATACCAGCAAGACCAGCATATGTTGTGTTTTGGTGATGGTTTGCTAGTGAATACCAGCTAAACCAGCATCAAACCAGCATCAGCACCAGCATTAGCACCAGCTAAACCAGCACCAAACCA
Organism: Paramisgurnus dabryanus; assembly: GCF_030506205.2. Classification (NCBI taxonomy): domain Eukaryota; kingdom Metazoa; phylum Chordata; class Actinopteri; order Cypriniformes; family Cobitidae; genus Paramisgurnus; species Paramisgurnus dabryanus. The sequence goes on from NC_133356.1 coordinate 6,354,536, forward strand.
GCATTAGCTTCAGCTAAACCAGCATTAGCACCAGCATACCATGTGCAGCATATGTTGTGTTTTGGTGCTGGTATGCTGGTGACCACCAGCTAAACCAGCATAGACCAGCATAATTCCCATGCTGGTCCATGCTGGTTTGATGCTGTTTTTTTCAGCAGGGGGAATGCATGTCATTCTTTTACATTTGTTTTTTAAGGCACACAACTTATGTGTTTTGTTTGAAATGATATAAATACAACTTATGCGATTCTTGCTGTTTCCTTACTTTTAGTAATGTTACTTATTTTCACACGGGTAGTTACTGAGTCAACTTTAATATTGTGAGAAGCAAACGTTGCTTTCAGTTTGTTACTCCACACTCCAGGTCAGTTGGTGGCGGTAATGCACCAAAAGTCGGTTTGCCAACCGCCCATCTTTAAAAGAAGTAGAAGAAGAAGCCGCCGTACTTCCGGTAGAGTCGGCAGCCAGCGTCTTTACCTCCGTAATTTAACGCGAAAGGTAAAGTTCTTATTAAATGAATTGCAAAGCGATTTATAGTTTAGTATTATGTATATTTTATTAATATATAGTTAAGCATTACAGTAATGACTTCCAAAAGGATTAAATATCAACGGCGGGAAGACAGTAAGTCGGCCGAACATTGTTGTGTCCCGTTCTGTAGCGCATCATCAAAGTTCAACTCTGTACTGAGTTTCCACACTTTTCCCATGAACAAAGAAGCACGCAGGAAGTGGATTAACAACATTAGACGTGAGAGTTTGAACATCACACCTCATACTAGAGTTTGCAGTCGTCATTTCATTAGTGATTATCTGATCGAACCATCGACCCCTAAAGGGCGTCGCTTGTTAAGAAAAGGGGCTGTGCCCACGTTATTCCAGTGGAACTGCTACTCCGTTGCTGACCCAGGGTCCACCGAGGTAACGTTATGTCCAATAAAGGAGAAAGACACTCAGGTGGATGAAGCTCCTGTGCCAATGGATACCCAGCATCTGGAACATGATTACTGTACTGTTCCAGAACCAGTGGCAGTAAATAATGCACTGGATAAGACTGAAGAACTCCGTAAAGAGCTGGCGCGACTTAAGAGACAGTTGGAGGAGTTGTCTGTCAATTCACGTTTTTGTTTGGGCCGATTTGCTGCTTCTGACGATGATATAAAGTTTTACACTAGGTACAATTTATGATACCCTTACGTGACGTGTATGTATGTATGTACCCTGGCTGTGAATACCAAATCAAAACTGACACTTCTTATTTTTTAATGTAATGTTGCAGTGTTTATTATAAACAATGTATCCGTGTAAGTCATTAATTTCTTTTAAATTCATGTGCCCTTATAAACTTCAATCAAAATCTGAAAATGTACCTCCGCCCCCTTGATGCGATCATTCTCAGGTGACGTCATTTTAATAGGGACATTTCACAATACTTTTTTAAGATGAAAAATAAATCTTTGGTTTCCCCAGAGAGTACGTATGTAAAGTTTTAGCTAAAAATACCCCACAGATAATTTATTATAACATGTTAAAATTGTCACTTTGTAGGTGTGAGCAAAAATGTGCCATTTTTGGGTGTGTCCTTTAAAATGCAAATGTGCTGATCTCTGCATTAAATGGCAGTGCCGTGGTTGGATAGTGCAGATTATGGGGCAGTATTATCCCCTTCTGACATCACAATTTTTTTTTTACATGCTTGCAGATAATGGTTTACCAAAACTAAGTTACTGGGTTGATCTTTTTCACATTTTCTAGGTTGATAGAAGCACTGGGGACACAATTATAGCACTTAAACATTGAAAAAGTCAGATTCTTATGATATGTCCCCTTAAGGGCTCATTATACTTCTGTAGGGCCAATGCCGTAGGCTACACGTCAGTTTTCATTCATACTTTTGCGTCGTTGTTCGCGTCAATGTTACACACGAAAGACCAATATTCACGCGTGTAACCCACAATAGCAGAGTAACAGCCGAAGAAGAATTAACTTGCCCAGTAAACCAACAAATGAAGTGTATGTTATTTGAGAAGAACAGCACTGTTGGAGATAAATAGAATATTGTTGCAGTTTGAGTTGAATATCACATCTCAGTTTTACCTGTTATAAAAACATGAATTTATAATGTGTTCTAGTGGAACTGAAGGTTGGATTAAACATGAAACGCACATGATTGTTGTCATCAGTGAGGCGACCAATCACGTAGAGCTGTGGCGTCATCAGAACTCAAAAGACGATGCGCCGGCTGTTCTCGAATCGCTTTAATGCCATACGTCACATTCACATGATTATTATTATGTAGGATGGTGTTATTTTTAAAACAATAAATGACAAAAATGACTTTTGCTGTGATCGCCCCCTGGTGGCTGGCTGCAGAATCTTTTTATTTTAGTTTTTTCTTATCCTGATGATGCTCTTTCATTCTAATGCTGCATTCACACCAGCCGCGATAGAGGCGTCAAGCGTGAGTGATTTTAATGTTAAGTCAATGTAAAGATGCGTTGACGAGCGTCTGGAGTTCTTGTGGCGCGAATGAGCCATTAATTCGGTGCGGTAGACGCGATTCCTCCTCATTCGCGCGTCTAGTTGCCGCAAATTGAGCATTGCCGCGGGAAAAGCGAGAGTTGAACAATTTTAACTTTGTCGGAAAAACGCGTCGCATTAACCAATCAGGAGCTTGCTCTACTAGTGACGTGATTACAGGAAGCGAGCGGAGTCGCAGAATCCCCTCCCGTGACGTGAATTTCCACGTGAATGTTTCGATGACTAGAATTTAACGTGCGGCTTTCACGCAAGAATGAAGCAAGTACACTAAAAATGTTCATGCGTCCAACTACGCGCGGTAGATGCGAATTTGACGCCTCAGACGCGTCTGGTGTGAACCCAACATTATAATTTTGGTTTAAGTTGGTTATTATAGAAATGGGGTGTTGTGACTAGATATGTGTGTTTGGGATTGAGTGAAATAGGAAAATGGGCGGGGCTTCGATACAGAGGCTCTACCTCACGATCATTACTACGCAGACTTTGGCTCCAAATTACATCATCTGCACAATGAAAGTCTATGGAGATGCATTGTTTTTTTTTTTTAAGTGGTTTTCAATGGTAATCACAGGCAGGGTCACACAAACACCTTATACTTATGCGTGTGTATGTGTTTCTGTGTGTCTCAAGTAATTAATTTCATTTAGCGATTTCTATACATTTAAAATGTGTCCTCCTACATCCTATTTAGGTTCGTAACTTATAGCCATTTAATGGCTTTCTGGAAACTCATTGAACCTGCGTCCCACAACATGATTCGTGCGTCCAGAGCAACAGCAACTACAGTGAAGAGTGAACCTGGAACAACAGACAGTGCATTGGTAAATAAGAAATAAAACAAAATTTAATTTTACATTTTCATTGGAAGTTTAGCCTACACATTATATGTAAATAATTGCACACCTTGTTGTTGTTTTTACAGTCTCAGTCCCTGCAGCCCATTGATGAGTTCTTCCTCTTTATGGTCCACCTCTCGGTTGGCCTAACGCATCGGGATCTGGCCCACAGATTCAACATCCAGCAATTCACAGTTAGCCAAATTATTACAACCTGGGCAAATTTTTTGTACACTATTCTTGGGTCAGTTCGGATCTGGATGTCTGAGGAGGCAGTCGAGGCTCATCTGCCCAATGAGTTTCAGGACTACCCGGACACACAAGTGGTTATCGACTGCACAGAACTGCGTTGCCAAACTCAGTCTTCTCTTCTGCCTCAAAGTGACGATTTCTTCAGTGATGAGTCCCATTGCACCTTCAAGGGATTCATCGGCATGGCACCACATGGGGCAGTCACCTTTGTGTCATCCCTGTATGCAAGTTCTGTCAGTGACAAGGACCTTTTTAGGCAGTCTGGCATTGTCTCTCTGTTAAAACCTGGAATGGCGATAATGGTCGACAAAGGTTTTCTTGTTGATGATTGTGTGCCATGCAAAGTCTATAGACATGCTTACCTGTCAAAGAGAGATGAGATGTCAGCTGGTGAGATGAGGGAGACGCAGTCCGTTGCTCGGCTGTTACTCCACATTGAGCGCCTCATCCGCAGGGTGAAGAAACACAAGCTTTTTGACACAATCATCCCTCTCTCTGTTTCAGGGAGCATCAACCAGCTATATACAGTTGCTTGCCTCCTTATAAATTACCAGAATGGTCCCTTAGTAAAAGTAGAAGCAAATGATTAAAGATGAGATGACATTTGTTGGTGGTTGATGGATGTAAATATGTAAATAAATAACTTTTATTTAGTGTTGCCGACATTAACTTGAATGCCAATATAATTTTTTATGCAGTGCATTTCTTTTTACAGTGATGTTGTGCAAATAAACAAACTTTAATACAATTTTAAATGATTATTTGCCTTTCGTGCATCTGTATGCATCTTGAAGATTGCTAAATATTAATGAAATGGTCAAATGGTCTGAAACATTTTAATATCAATGTAAATGCGCTGGATCATCATGTCGTCCTGTGTGCATAAACAACAAAATCACACCAGTCCTATCCTAAGTAAAGCATTTATTCTTGACTTTTATACTAAACTTTTCAAAAAACAGAAGCCACCAAAATAAATAATCAGGGGTCATCCCGATAGCAGTGATCAAAGAGGTTACAGTACTGGCAAAGTCCATCCACCTCTGCAACTTGGAGGACCGAGAGATCAGGCAGCTTACTGGCGACACTCGAAATGAAAAACGCAAAAAGTTTATTTGCTAGTTTTTAGTCTGTCTAATCTTTTGTATTTTAATCTATATTCATCTTCTTTAGAATGAGCTAAAAATTGACATGAATTGATGTTAGTGTCTTTTATATGATTAAATAAATATCCACTTACAATGCTCACGGATGTCATTAAAATCAATTTCAGGCAAATATTGCTGCTCATTACATGACTATCTTGAAAACTTGATTCTGATTGGTTGCATGGTCTATAGTTTCGGATAACAACAGTCATCTATAGAATGACTGAATAACTCATATTTGGGCACCCCTGAGGTACTAATAGGAACTCTTTGGGTACTGCCACAGTGACAGCTACGGATAATTTTCTCTGACAATTTATAATTATTTATTTGGTGAAAAGCCATCTAGATCTTAATTTAATTAGGAACTATAGCTACTTTTAACAAACATGCCTTACTAAAAACATTACTTATGTGCATTTTGAGGCAAAACAAATGGCACTGATGTATTTTAAGATATGTCAGTGCAAGTTGTTTTCGGTTTGGTCAGCTCTTACATTTATTTTAGTCTAGGACTAGTCTAATCCCTGTATGGGAAACTACCCAATAATGTTTATGTCGTTTTCATTCATCTTGCCTAAGTGTCGCTGGCTAGCAACTGTTATTTTTTGTTTGAGCTAATATTTTAACAAAAATCCATTATTTGTCTCTTGTTATTTACTTATGTAACCACGTAAAGCATGCATCCAGCCAGTTGCTATTAAAAACAAACCCCTTTATAGTGATACGAAGACACTTTGTTTTGGGGTCCTGATCACCCTATCCCTTACATTGAAAATGACAGTGGATGATGCTTTCTTATTTCCAAGCCTGAACAAATACAGTAGGTGTTATGTAAAGTATAAATCTGTAGGTTTTTGGCTATACCTTTAAGGAATAGTTAACCCAAAAATGAAAAATTCTGTCATTATTTACTCATCCTCATGTTGTTTAAACCTATATGAATTTCTTTTTTTTTTTGATGAACACAAAAGAAGATATTTTGATAAATGATGAGCACATAGCTGATTGTAACCATGACTTCCATAGTAGAAAAAACAAGCTGTGTGCTAACCATCATTTATTAAAATATCTTCACCAGAAAGAAAGAAATTGAAAGAGATTTAGAACAACAGTAAGATAAGAAAATGATGACAGTATTTTCATTTTTGGGTGAACTATCTCTTTAACCTCAGCAAGCTTCCTCTCTTTGGGTCTTTCAGACAGGATCACCATTCTATTGACAGGGCTTATAGCTTTACTCCATAGAAAATACACTTTTAATATTAATAAAATCATTATTACAGAAAAATTACTAGACTGCAGTATTCAGCACTTATTCACACAGATATTTCTGTATTCACTACTAACAGCTTAGTTAATAAAAAATCTTTATTGAAAATATTACATATTTTGATTACTTTTCTTTTCTTAATATTATTTTACTTCTGTCTAATCCTTAAATGTATCTTTTTTTTAAATCCCGAACATTTTTAATTGTTTTTCTTGTTCTTTATATTAGTATTATATATTGTACACTACTTCACGGTTGTAGACTGCATGAGCCTTACATAATGCATTTCAATGTACATTTCCGTATGTAACCAGGAACCCAAAGAAAGCGGAACTCTGTATAAGGTCATTTTAATTTTCCGGACTTAAATTCTGTGACGCAGTTCCTGTTTCAGAGAACGAAAATGGCGTCTGACACAGAGGTAAACAAACACGCGATAAAACATATTTTAAATTATACAAATCCGATTTTCACATTTGTTTTGTTGATTTGCTGGTTTATTAATGATTATCGGTGAAATTACAGATCTAGCGTTAGGTGGCAGCGTTAAGTGTATCTGTTTTTGAGCGTTATTCGTATCTCGTCGTGGCTAACGGTGCTAATGCTAATTAGCAGCTATTGATACTCAAATCTAAACATTTTAATCCGAGTTTAGTGTCATTCTGCGAAGTAATTTGTATATTTTAAAAACGACTGTTTAGAACAAGCTCAGCTGTGCTGTTGTTATGTGTCGTTTTTAGTAAAGTAATAATGTTGTGATCACATTGTTTCGTGTAACTTAAATCTTCATTCTGAGGATGTGATGTTTGAATTATGTGTGCAGGTTGATGTTGCCAACAATGAAGAGGAAATCTCTGAGGCTCCAGCGGCTCAGAAGAGAGAAGATAGGCTGAGAAAGTTCAGAGAGCTTCATTTAAAGAGGGTAAAACGTCAAACTTTACCTCATTTTAATAATTTCATCGTATTAAAGATTCAGTATAAGTTAATGTCAGTCAGATGCATTTCTGGGATAATGTTGATTAATCAAGGTTGTGATAAATATATTGCATTTATCCATTATATTTCCTTCTGAGATATCTTTATTCTGTATGATGTGATTATGTTGTGTGTGTAGAATGAGGCCCGGAAGCTGAATCATCAGGAGGTGGTGGAGGAGGACAAAAGACTGAAGCTGCCGTCCAATTGGGAGGCCAAGAAAGCTCGTCTGGAGTATGAGCTCCTGGTGGACCAAAAGAAGAAGGTACAGCACATGAATACAGCATCACTGTGGCATTGGCTGTGTTGGCAAATGACACAACTTGCATCATTAACTGTGTCAGGTCGCTAAAAATATAGCAATATATAGGAGTGGTTTCCTGAACAGGGTTTAGGCCTTTTGTTATATTAGGACATTTATGTAGTTTTTACAAACAAAACTTACAAAGAACAATACTAGTGTGCATTTTGACACAAAACAACAGCACTGACATGTTAAAATATGTCAGTACAAATGAAAGCAGCTCAAACATGCATTTTAGTCTGGGACTAGGATTCGCCTGTCCACGAAACAGCCCCATACAGCCTTACATACAGATTTCAAATATTTGCATTGCCTGAATAAACTATTACTCCATTTGCTTAAAAGAAATCCAGATTTACTCACCCCTATGTCATCCAAAATGTTGATGTCTTTATCTGTTCAGTCAAGTAGAAATTAAGTTTTTTTCAATTTAATGGACTTTATTGGACCCCAACAGTTTACAGTGTCAATTCAGTTTTAACGCAAATTTAAAGGGCTCCAAACGAGCCCCAACCCGAGACAAAAGGGTCTTATCTAGCCAAACGATTGACATTTTCGGCAAGAAAAATTAAGAAATATGTACTACACCACCCAGGATGTGTTAATTTTAACACATTGTTTTGTGTTAAACTATTTAACACATTATGTGTTCATTTTAACACATTATGTGTCATTTCGTGTTGATTTTGAGTTCATATAGATAAAAGGGACAACACAAGATGTGTTAAAACAACACAAAGTGTGGTGTTCCAAAAATAGTACAGAGATGTGTTAAGTTAAGGACAACACACTAGATGTGTGGTCTTTAAGTAGACACAAGATGTGCTATTTTAACACATTCGTTTTAAGAGTGTATGAGAAGTGTGTAACAGTAATGTTTGTGGATGTCAGGAATGTGCAGAACGTGGTGAGGACTATGACCGCGTGAAGCTCCTGGAGATCAGCGCTGAAGATGCTGAGAGATGGGATAGGAAGAAAAGGAAGAAGAAGAACCCTGATCCAGGATTTTCAGGTAGAAAACGCTTGTTTCAATTCATGATATATTTTGTTATAATGAGGAGCATGATGAGAGCCAGGGGTCCTGGTTAAAAGGGGCAATGCTGATTTAATAAATATGCATTGTACTAAGGAAGATATATGTCAAGTTGTTGGGATTTTGATATAATGATTATAATGCAGGGGATGTATTTGTTCAGCTGTTTATTTAAATACAGAAAGCAAAAAAGAAACTTTTAGTAATTGTTTAAAACTTTTTTAAGGTTTGCTGTTCATGTTTCTAAGCTACAATATAAAATAATGATGTCACATGTGTGCATATATTGCCGTTTTTACTGTATTGGGTCTTTTGTTTATAATGTGTTGCTTAAAGAATAGTCTTACCTTTTATTTTTGTACCAGGTCAAGTCAAATTCTTTTATGTCGCGCTTTTTAACATTGAGTATGTTTACATGCACAGAATAAGCGGATAACTATCAAAAATCTGCTTATTATAGAAAACTGTTTTCGTGCGTTTACATGCAAATCAATAAGCCGGCTATGCAGTCAACTGCGTTTACATGGGACTTGGAAAATTATCAGTTTTCTCGCAGGCAGTGACGTCACCACCTATAGTACATAATAGTCGATCAAAAAGCCGACGGCATATCTGTCTTAAGCTATATTGTTGTATCTCTTCTCGTGTCTGCAGAACCTGTAAATGTAACATAAGCTTCTATTTTAATTCTCTGCCAACTGCTTTAGTCGAGCGGAGACTTTTATGCGTTACTTTGCGCTTACTTCCGCGTGTGACGTTCATCTTTCATACGCGGGGACATGCGCACATGGACAAAACCGTGAGAAAGCCGGTTAAGGTGTTTACATGCCACGCGAAATCGGCGTAATGAGCAAAAAACTACCTGTGCCGATCGGTTTTTGCTTACGCCGTTTATGGGCTTTCCCCGATTAAAGAAAACCGCTTTACGCGTTTACATGACCCCACGTGTTATCAGTTTATTGAGCATAATCGGCGTAAGACTGTGCATGTAAACGCACTCATTGTTGTGTTATTTTAAAGCAGCTTTACATGAAAGACCAAGAACAAGAATCTACAGAAATTATTTAAATGTATATTATAGGGTATAGAATAATATAGTAATAGAGTATTTTTGAAAAATGTTATTATCCTCATAAATATACAATAATAATAAAATTGTATATACTTTTTCTTTCACTTTTAAACATTTATTAGTTAAGTAAGGGATAATGTAGAGGCAGCCGGTAGTTATTGGGAAATAAGCCCTGACAGTGTGATCAGGACCCGACGCGAAGCGTAGGGTCTTGTATCACACTGAAGGGGCTTATTTCCCAATAACTACCGGCTGCCTCTACATTATCCCGCTTATTACACGGCTACTTGCCACATAAGAAAAAAAACTGGACATGAATATGAATTTTAAACATTTTATTGGCATATTTGTTTTAAATTAACATTTTTATCCTTCCGCGAAACTTTGCACAGATGCATAAAATGATCGTAATACCTTATTAAGATCCTCTGCTTCATACTTGTCTGTCTCCATTTTTTTCTCTTTAACCAGTCTTTGAGAAGTTTTAATCCCCATTCTGTATTTTTGTGTGTGTTGGCTTCGTAGCTGTCATGCTCTATTTTGTCAAGTTCAGTCTCAGTAAGCTCTCTGTGTCTTGTCGTGGTTGTCCAGTGTTTGTCACAAGATGGCGCTTTTACTCGTACAAGTAGTACCGGCTATGCGTTATTACTTTGGAGCGGTTATTATTTGAAAATAACGAACCTGCAAATGTCTCAACTGACCAATCAGAATCAAGCATTCCAGAGAGCCGTGTAATAATATGAGAGAAAACTGGTGTCATATTAAAGTAGACATATCTTTCCGTCTTACATGGAAACGGCCATTAAAAAATTAAAGCGGGACAAAAATGATATAAGAGCAGGAGTTTGACATTACCTAAGGAAATTGCAATAATGCCATAAACAGCAGTGTAAAGAGCATAAATAAATTGTATAAACATCATTAAGTGCACAACTACAAAATTGAAACGGTAACATCTTCTGACTGTAGCCGTACTATTACAATAAAAAGCTATATTAACAAACGCTGATGTCAGCAGTCTCAGTAAGCAAGCCAACAGAAGTCCCTTATAATATAAAGTTATAATGAATAAAATTATCAGATATTAGAGACTAATTATTATATGATTTATGTTAATGAGCAGCATTGATTGTCTGCTTTCCATTGGCTGGGAGCGAGAGGGAATATGGCTGCCACATGTGACATTAAAGATGTGAAAATGAAAACATGCAGGACATGTGTTTCACACCTGCTTAGCTTCCAATCTGGTCATTATTATCATTTTCTCCCTTGGAGAGCCTCCTTTTTCTCCCGGACCCCCTTTGCTTGATGTGTGTTTATTCATCTGTCATATGTCTGTATAGGGTATGCCGAAGCTCAGCTGAGACAGTACCAGAGACTGACAAAGCAGATCAAGCCTGATATGGAGAACTATGAGAAACAGAGAGAAGAGTGGTAAGATATGAATTATACACAATTGATGATTGAATTCGTGTTTGTGAGACACTGCAGCCATAGAAAAATAAAATAATAAAAATGATCATTTTTATACCTGGAAATAAAAAAAAATTTGACCCGTGATGGCAAAATTAGTCAGAATGAGCAAATTTAAAAAAAATATGTTATATACAGGGGTTAAATTGGGATTTGTTATGTGGGGGGGCTCTGCGGGGAGGGGTACTTCAAGGGGTAACATGTTTAATACTGATGATAGCAAAGCCACTGGTGTGTTTCAATGACATTCTGGACCTCTGATAGGATTTGAAGCTGTGCCAGAGGTTGACCCAAAATATTTTAAAAAGAGCATCTGAATTATAAATGATGCAAATCTATGAGTTTGACACCCTATAACCATTTGTTGCACATGTCATTATGCACAACTGATCAAACTTTAAAGGAAGTTAAAAGAATCAACCTCCTTGAATAATTCTAGGCATAAGATAGGCTACTCCAAAAGACTCAATTAACAAGAAAAGATACAACACACAGTACTGTATCGTCAACATGTCTTATAAATTAACCCTATGATTCCTTATGCTGGTCAGCAGCTAAAACAATCATATAGTTAGGTTTGATTTTTGTAATCAAAATACATTATTTTATTAAACTATACAATAGTTATATCCAGTGTTATCCAGTTAACATACTGTAATTAGATGAGAGACATACATACTTTAATCATTTACACGTTTCTAGTCTTCTATGAAGTTTTCTCGACGTGGGCACCATTATTACCTCTCTCTCTCTCTCTCTCTCTCTCTCTCTCTCTCTCTCTCTCTCTCTCTCTCTCTCAATTTTTTCAATTTAATTTCAATTTAAAGAACTTTATTGGCATGATTGTGTCACTTACAATATTGCCAAAGCATTATACATAAAACGAGAAACATACAATAACACAATATTAACAAACATTAAGGTGCAATTAAGCTAAGGTGCTGGGTGATGGATGAAGTACTACTGCAAATACAATAAAATAGAATCAGAGGATATTTACAATATAAAGTAGACTTTGAAATATAAACATATGAAGTATACAAATGTACATTTATGGAGGCAGATGAGAGGTAAAATAAAAATACTGTACAAGATCAGGGCTGTGGATTATTTCTGATGGTGTGTAACTGATAAATGAATTTAGCAGCAGCTGATGGGTGTCTGTCTTCCCCCAGTAACATCTTCATTTGATCTGAATCTGAAGAGCTATGAAACTCTGGTATGAGCTTTGAGATTTTGTCAAAGTATTTTTCTCTAAGCTCTTTATATTTACCACAGTAAAGGAGAAAGTGTGTCTCTGTCTCGATCTCCCCACTGTCACAATGGACACAGATTCGCTCTTCTTTTGGGAGCCATGTTTGTCTATGTCGGCCTTTCTCTATTGCCAGACTGTGATCACTGAGTCTGTATTTAGTGAGGATTCGTCTCTGCTTTACATCTCTAACAGTGGAGAGATATTCTGACAGACTGTATTTTCTGTTTAGTGCCCGATAACATTCTAGTTTACTTTGGTTTTTACTTTCATTATCCCAATGATCCAAATATAAAGTTTGACTTTCTTTAATGATTTGGTTTATTGTGGTTTGTTTGCGTTTATTAGTGCTGGTCTGGAGTTTTAGAGCCAGTTGACAGATGGGACTGGTTTTAGGTCTCTTCTCTTGAGTTTTAAGGGCTTCATATTGAAGTGTGTTCGGGGGACTTGAGTTTAAGTGTGACCAGAATTTAAGGGAGCGTTTTTGGATGTGTATTATTAGGGGGTATCTGCCTAATTCAGCCCTGCATGCATTAGTAGGTGTTCTTCTCTGAACTCTTAAAATATTTCTACAGAATTCAGCATGCAGGGATTCCATTGGATGTTTGTCCCATTTGGAGTAATCTGTTAGGCATTGTGGAGCCCAAACCTCACAACCATACAGAGCTATGGGCATTATTACACTATCAAATATTTTACACCAAACTGTAGCAGGAATGTCTGTTTGTTTAAATTTGCCTTTGATGGCATAGAATGCTCGTCTAGCTTTCTCTTTAAGTGCATTTACCGCGAGACTAAAACCGCCTGATGCGCTGATTTTTAACCCAAGATAGTCATAGTGTAAGGTGTGTTCTAGTGCAGTGTTTCCCAGAGTAAATGTGTATCTGTTACCCTGTAATCTTGCTTTTTTCTGGAAAATCATAATTTTAGTTTTCTTCAGATTGACCGTCAGGGCCCAGTTTTGACAGTATTTCTCCAGCAGGTCCAGGTGTTGCTGTAAACCTTGTGCAGTGTCTGACAATAGCACCAGATCATCTGCATACAGAAGAGCTTTAATCTCTGAGTTGTTTAGGATGAGACCGGGTGTGCTGGATTGTTCCAGTAACACTGCTAACTCATTAATATATAAGTTAAATAGAGTTGGACTCAAGTTACAGCCCTGTCTCACCCCACGCCCTTGACTGAAAAATTCTGTTCTTTTGTCACCGATTTTAACTCCGCACTTGTTTTCTGAGTACATGGATTTAATGATGTCATATACTTTTCCTCCTATGCCTGATTGTAGAATTTTATAATATAAGCCGTCGTGCCATATCGAGTCGAATGCTTTTTTAAAGTCAACGAAACATGCATAAACTTTGCCTTTGTTTTTATGATGAACGTGTTGATTGACTAGCGTCTGTAGTGTATAAATGTGGTCAGTGGTGCGGTGGTTTGGTAAAAATCCAATCTGACTTTTACTTAAGACGTTGTGTTTGGTAAGGAAGGCCTGAATCCGAGCATTTAAGATACTACAGAAAGTCTTCCCTAGATTACTATTTACACAAATGCCTCTGTAGTTATTGGGGTCAAATTTGTCTCCGCTCTTATATAGCGGGTGTATTAAACCTGTACTCCAGGTTTCAGGAAAGTGTCCAGTTTGTAGGATTAAATTAAACATTTTTAAAAGTGCCTCTTGCATTGCTGCAGGACTGTGTTTCAACATTTCTGTTCTGATGTTGTCTAAACCGCATGCCTTTCTGGGTTTTAATTTCTTTAGTGCTTCTTTGAGTTCTTCTAAGCTAATCGGGTAATCTAAAGGGTTTTGGTTGTTTTTAATGATGGATTCCAATTGTTTTAGTTTAGTTTGTAAATTTTTTTGATCAGGTGTAAGACTATCTGAGGAGATTTCCCTGAAGAGGTTTTTAAAGTAGTCTTTCCATAGTTCTCCATTTTGTATGGGTATGTCCTGGTTTTGTTTTTTGTTTAGGCTATTCCATTTTTCCCAGAATTGATTATTATGAATTGAGTCTTGGATTTCTTTGAGAGTAAAATTGAGGTGTTGTTGTTTTTTGTAGTGGATTGTATTTTTGTAATCCCTAAGTGCTTCGCAATAGTTTTGTCTTATTTCTGGTTTGTGTGGATCTCTGTGTTTTTGGTTGGAGAGTTGTCGGAGACGTTGTCTTTTACTTTTACATTCGTTATCGAACCAGATTTCATCTCCAGATTTTACTTTAGTTTTTTTGTTTGTACGGAGTAGGTTCGCTTTGATTGCGCATCTTTCATAAATATGATTTATTTGTTGTACTGCAGCATTTACCTCGGTTTTACTAGTCATAAACTGTGTTGTTTTAAATGTATTAATTAAGTTGGAAATGTCTTTGGAGCTGACTGCGCTAATTAATTCGGTTTCAGAGTTTGGGGACCATTTAAATGTTGGGTTCAATTTGGTCAGATTGCAGGGCTTTTGTTCGCTTCTATGAGTTTGTTGTGTTCTCTTTATAAACACGTTTATTTGACAGTGGTCTGATAAGGTAGACTGTGGTCTGACTGTAAATGCTCGTAATAAGGAGGGGTCTAGGTCTGTAATGGCATAGTCAACAACACTAGCGCCAAGAGATGAGCAGTTTGTGAATCGACCTAAAGAGTCACCTCGGATCCTACCATTAAGCATATATAAGCCCAAACCTCGACAGAGACACACCAACTCCCTACCATTTTTGTTAACTGTACTGTCAGGGTTGTTTCGTGTTGTAGTAGTGGGAATGAGATGCATGTTTGTTTTCAGTATATGATTATTCCCATGAGTGTCTATAATGTCCGGTTCTGAGCCTGTTCGGGCGTTAAAGTCTCCACATAAAAGTACATTTCCTTCAGCCTGAAAATGGCTGGTTTCCATCTGAAGCTGATCAAAGAGATTGTCCTTGTAGTATGGTGATTCTGATGGAGGTATGTAGGCTGCACAGATATAAAGGTCCTTTTCGCAGTCTATGATGCCTCTTTTGAGTTTAAGCCAGATGTGTGTTGAATCCTTTTTTTGTACAAATAAGTCATTTTTTAAAGTCTCTTTGTACCAAATGATAATGCCGCCAGAGTCTCTTCCACGTTTCACGTTGCAGTTCTTAAGTGATGACAATATAATTTCTATGTATCCGGAAGGGCAGCGAGTGTCAGTGTCCGATCTGCACCATGTTTCTTGTAGAATAATGATGTCCTGATTATTAATGTTTTTTAGGAACTCTGTTTTAAGAGTTTTGGCCCTTAAGGTTGAGGAGTAGAGGCCTTGAATATTCCAAGAGCTTATAGTAAAAGATGCCATTGTGAGGTAGAGATAGGTGTTTTTTGTAGTCCAGTTGCCTTATGCTAGCATTTTACAGATGAGGTGTAGGAGATTTCTCACTTCTGTAATGTCTGAGGAGCCAGTGTGTTGTTTGCCCTTTGTAATCTCAGCATATGTGGACTGCTGTGATGGTGAGATGGGCTGTGTTGCTCTGTTGGTAGCTTCTGACTGATAGGTAGAAGTCTCCATATTTGTAGATTGACTGAGGCTGAGCGGAGAAGTACTTGGTTGGCCTTCAGTCTGTTTTGATGTTGTTTGCTCTACTCTGATGGGAGAGGTTTTTGTTTGTAGATGCCTCTTTGAAGTCGTATGCTGGTTACTGTCATGGCTGTTGGGTCTTGTGCGATGATGTTGTGAGGAAGAGGGTTGTGTCTTTCTACCAAGAGCTGCATCTTTTAAGTTTTTAGCAAAGATTCGTACACACTCTTGGCTTAGGTGCACGTGATCGTATAAGTCTTCTGTTGTAAGGCTCGGATGGTGTGCAACTTTGATTGCCGTGAGGCTGGAGCATGCAGAAGTGATCTTCTGGTTTATGCTGTTGATCAGGCCAGCTGGATAGTCCTTCCTGTGAAGTAATGTGGAGATGGTGATGTTGGCTTGTGGGAATATCCTGCGAGCCTTCTCAGCCACTCTTACAACACTGTCAGCGACTTTCTCTCTCTGGTTGTACAGATCATTTGTTCCGGTGTGTATGACAATGTTCTGTGGGTTGTGCAGAGTGGATTGGTGGAGGAGCTGGAGTGCGCTGTTGGTTGTGGGGCACCAAAATTTGCCAACCGCATGTTTGGGGAAGAGCTTCTGGTGGTGTAAGAATTTGCCATTCGAGTCTATTAGAATGGCAGTTTTTGGTGGTTGTGGTTTTTCAGAGCGCTGTGAGGTCGGACTGGTGCGTTTTTGGGGACTCTGCTGGGTTGGTTGTGTGATTGTCCTGTTATTGTTTCTCTGGCAGTTATCTCTGTTGTTTTGTTCATTGGCTGTTTGGGAGCCTGTGGATGTGCATCTGGGGTGGATCTTATGAGAGCTTTTGATAAAATGTTCCAATTTTTCATTAATGCTTTGGATGAGTGTGTCTTTTTCCACTAGATGTTTCTTCAGTTTAGACACTTCTTCTGTAAGAGTTTTGTTGTCTCTTTGGAGATTTTTTACGATCATCTCCAGTGTGCCTGTTCTGCTGTTGTTCTCCTCTTTTATAGTCTTTATTTCCTCTCTTAGCTGTTGAGTAGTGTCGGATTCTTGGAGTTTGCTTTCTTTGAATTCAGCGATTTCCATCTCCAATTGTGAGAGGCACTCCTGAATCCGTTGGATTGACACTGCTGATCTTGGTGTGTGGGGGGAGGGAGGGGCAGTGTGTTTTCGTGCAGGTGAAGATGTGATTTCTTCATCTGCTGTTGTTGCAGCTGATGATGATGTTGGGGGGAGGGATGACTTCTCCTTCTCTGCTAAAGCTTTCAGGCCTGCAAAGTCTCTCTCAAATTGTTCCAGTCTGTCCTCAGAGCCCTGGATCATAACAGTACCATTATGATATAGGTTGATGTTGAATTTAGGTGTAGTGTCCAGATATAATTGTCTCATTGCTTTGTTTCCACCCATTTTAAGATCTTTGTAGGTAGAGCAGAGTGCTGAATGCCAGGCATTTGGGTGTTCTGTGTGGAAAAGCAGGTCTGCTTTTACGTTCCTCTCGTTCACTTGTATAAAGTCTGCTTTAAGTGTTTCTGGGGAATCTTTGATCAGTTTGGTTTTGAATTTCTTTCTTGCAGTTTCACTGGTTACATCATCAGGGTATATGATGGCCAGGGTGTTGGGGTCCCATCCCGCTGATGTGTTACCTCCATCCATTGTTACCTGTATTGCTGTATTTAGTTATTGAAATTTAAATGGTATCCAGCTGGCAGTTGTCAGAATTTGTAATTAGGTGGGTCGTTTGCAGATTGTTGTCCTTTCAGGGGAAGGTTTAGCCTTTTGTTAGCCCTGGGTGCTTTCACAGTAGCCAATTGACACCTCTAGTGAAAAACTTTGGTTGTTGTTTAGCAAGTTTGGCAGGCTAAGATTGACTCTCCTTTTGCTTGGTTTAATTTAAAAGCTTGGTATATTTTGTTTATTTTTCAATATCTGTTTATTTCCTTAGGTTTCCAAGGTTCAATACGTTTAGAGAGACTTACTGTTCACTGATATGGTCAGGTTTTGGTAGCTCTTTGTTGTATCCTTGGTTCCTTGTTACTGTGATCTTTAAAAAGTTGTAGATCTTCCAAAGAGTTTGTATTTGTAGTTCAGATAAAAAGTTATCTTAAAATCCAGCAATGAAATCCAGTAGAATCAAAAAACAATCCTAGAAATCCAATGGAGTTTTGGGTAGTTGAAATTCACTTGTAATTTCTCTGTAGATAGTGGTCTCCCTCACTGCCAAGGTTGCTGCAGGATCCTTTGTGTAGTGTCCTGGTTGTTTATTCCAAGAATTTTAGTTTCTTTTTTTAAGAAACAAAAATTGGTCCAAATTGTGATGATGATGTCAGCAAATATAATCCAGAGGATAATATCCAAGAAAATCCCAAGTGTTCTGTTTTTGAAGAAGGTGTTTTATCATAAAATAGTATAAAGTAGCAGGAGCTCAGCAGTGCATGACCTCTCTCTCTCTCTCTCTCTCTCTCTCTCTCCTCTCTCTCTCTCTCTCTCTCTCTCTCTCTCTCTCTCTCTCTCTCTCTCTCTCTCTCTCTCTCTCTCTCTCTCTCTCTCTCTCTCTCTCTCCCTCTCTCTCTCTCTCTCTCTCTCCTCCTCTCTCTCTCTCTCTCTCTCTCTGTGTCTCTCTGTGTCTCTCTCTCTCTGTCTCTCTCTCTCTCTCTCGTCAAATTATCCTGCGTGAGAGCGCGTTATTGAAGTTCTGAGTTTTTTTGCTTGAGTTGCATAACTTGCGCGAAGACGCATTTAAAGGGAAAAGCGCGTGTTTTCGCGGCAATTGCGGCGCCCAATTCGCGTCATTTTCATCGCCCCGTGCGAGGACGCGCCTGGTTGCGTCTTTGCATTGACTTTGTATGTAATCTGCTTGCGCAAATCGTTGAACTTGCGTTGGTAAGTATGCCCCATAATGAATGAAAACACATTATTTCCTTCGCGTCAGTGCACACGCACCAGCGCAGCGAGGACACTGGCAAGAGCAGAGCGCGACCTTCAGCCTATGTGCCGGGGCTTAGCCCCGGACGGCCCCGGCCCAATTTAAACCCTGGTTATATATATTTGACATTCTCTGTTAAAAAACTTCAAAGCAATGTATGATTTGTTGGAAGCTGACAACAAATGACAGATCTACACCTGTTTAACTCTTTCCCCGCCATTGACGAGATATCTCGTCAATTAAGAGAAAACGCTTCCCCGCCAATGACGAGATTTTCTGTCTTTCCGCAATACCGCTATTATCCACCAGGTGGCGCCCTTCCGCAACTTTTTAAACCCGGAAGTATTGCCCTATAGCAAGCTGCTGCATGCCTGTGTCTGTTTTAAAGATCGCTCTGAAAGGGATCTCTATGAAAAGTCCGTCATAAAAATGGAATTATCTCTGCTTTTTGCTCAAAATATGGTGTTTTTGCAAAAACCTACCCATATTCAAAAGCTGATTGCAAAATAACCACTAAAGGTAGGATGAAACGGTTTTTTTTTGTTTGAAAGCAGAGGGTCTGTTCTTTCATTTGGTATATTGTATGTCTATATATTTAAAGAAGAACATTTTCTGGAAGGCATTAAACTTTGGTGAAAATCATGAAAAACGCTGGCGCTGGCTGGCAACTTTTTTTTAAAATGCTGGCGGTGAAAGAGTTAAAGTTGATAAAGTCAGCAAAGTCCATTTTTAAAGGTTCAAAAATAAAATCACTGCACCCATACCTTCAAATCACTTGTAAAACTTATAGATTTGGCACACACAAAGTCAAATAATATCTATAGAAAAAATATATGTTTAACTTTTTTTCCTCTTTTGTTGTTGTTTGATTGACATTGAGACAGACAGCTTTAAGATCTACTGTAATGCAAGGATCTAATATAATCTTACACATCAGATATTTTTCCCCAACAGTTAACCAAACATTTACTTAAGACATAACAGATTATAAGTCCTACCTGTGTGAATTCTTGTCAAAACAGATATTTTTAAAACTGTAATTCTGTGTATGTGTGTACACCGTGGTAATGACTTTCTTACTTAGTATTTAATGTCTTGTTTTCAGTAAAAATATCTAAAAATTCTTTAATTTATATGTATTTTGTTGATGAGCAAAACAACCTAGGAAAATAAATCTAGTTTTTAGACAAAAAATATATACTTTAATTAGTGCTTAAAACAAGCAAAAAATCTGCCAATGGAATAAGAAAAATTTGTTATGTTTACTTTTTTTCATAAACGCTTACTTCAAGAAAAAATTTTTATTCCATTGGCAGATTTTTTTTTGCTTATTTTAAACACAAATTTACTTAGATTTTATATTTTTTGGTCTAAAAAATAGACTTATTGTCCTAGGTCATTTTGCTCATTAAGAAAAACATCGTAATTTAAAAAATTTTAGATCATTTTTTGTCTTGTTTTCAGTAAAAATAAGTAAGAAAGTCATCTTTTGCTGTGTTTATATCAGGCCTGGGGTCACACTTTGCCTGTCTGTGCGTGCTTCAGATCTGTCAGTCAGCGTGAGGAAGATCGTTTTCAAGTCTTGTCGCTCTTTATAACTCTTTTAACATCAATCAGTTCCAGAACTTTATCTCTCTTGATATCTCTTTTAACATTAGGCAAGTCCTGCACTTTTTTTTCTTATTCCTGCAAGTTTTTAAACCGAAACCAGAATTTCAGACAAGCGCGCATGTGGATGGATACGCATCTACGACGTTACATCTCTAAGAAAACATACAAATAAAGATCATTTTAGATTTCATTTTAGTTTAATGACTATTTAGAGCATTGGGATCGCTAGACGTGGACTAAATGGTCCTTTTTTTTTTCCGAATATTTAAGTTTTTTTTGCCTTTGGCTCAAAATGAGACGGTGTGCATCCCAACTTATTTCGCCGGCATGGGTCACAAATTCAGAACTCTTTAAAAAGGTCAAGCAAAAGTCACATGACTTTCTTCTTCATGTGGAATACAAAATTAGGTTTTCATGCACTAATAGTAGGAATGCACTAATTTATAATTGGTGTTAGCAGATAAAAGCAAATTTTCCCACAATCAGACAACAAATCAGATGCTGTGTGATTATTTTGAATTGGGTCACAATGACAACAGATTTGCAGTTGATATGCTTTGTAGGATTTTAGATCATAATAATTTGAAACAAGGAGTAAAAAGCAAAACTATCAGTATCTATCTGCAGTTATCACTGTAAGTAAACAATGTTGTATATGTTGTATCTTTGATCATAAATGCTCACAACAAACATTTATGAGTTTTGCATTAATAAGCTTAATATCTCAGATCTCAGCTTAAGTAATCTTTATTGATTTGTTCATCTATTGATCATCTTCTGTTTTTAGTGGTGAAGATTTCCACCCAACCACCAACAGTCTGATTCATGGGACTCATGTCCCTTCAAAAGATAGCATCAATCGCATGGTGGAGGACGTTGAGAAACAGTAAGTTTGTGTGTGTGTGTGTGTGTGTGTGTGTGTTTACACAGGGAATCTCCTGAACTCACTACCACATGAGTTTGCCAGACAGACTTTTAACACAACAGATGCACCTGGTCAACAGGTTTTGTGTGTTTATTAACAGATCGATCCCTTTTCTTTTCTCTTCCACACCTCTGTCATTTTCCATCAGAGTAGAAAATGCTTTCAGCCAATCGGCTTGTTTGAATCTGGCAGAAGAAGCCAATGTTAGTCTGCACTGAGATCTGGGCCTTGTGTGCGTGTTCCTCAGTCCAGATGTGTTTGCGCAGTTGCGTGTCGAGAAGGATTTGTTTATGTGTGAGACTGCATTCATCTGTTGTTGAGGAGTTGCTTTTAGCTTCTGAGAGACATTAGACAGGGCTACGGCTGCCAGATCATGACGCACAAATGCACTTTGAAGATGTTTGAAGAAACGTTGGTCTGTGTGTGCGTGGAGAAGCATGTTTAGGAGTTTCGCTGAGTCTGACTCTTTGATAGATTTTGAAAACTGACATTGTTACAGTATCAAACATCTAGTAATGAATGGATTAAAAAGGTCATTTATGACATTTACTGTATATTCACTGAATTTAAAAGGGAGCAACATCTGAAATGCACTTTTTATTTGGACAATAAATATCAAGATTATTTTTTGTTTTTCCTTGTCATTAATATTTTTTATTGCTGTTTGGAATGGATAAAATGATAAAAAAAACTGAAATCTAGAGGCTCATTACGTGTCGTCCATCCATTAAATATTTGTTTTTTTAGTGTGAAGCCTGTATGTTTTATCCCTATAAATGTGTTCTTGTGTGTATCCAGGATTGAAAAGCGTGCCAAGTACAGTCGTCGCAGGGCCTACAATGATGATGCTGACATCGATTATATCAACGAGAGGAACGCCAAGTTCAACAAGAAGGCCGAACGGTTTTATGGCAAATACACTGCGGAGATCAAGCAGAACCTGGAGAGAGGAACTGCCGTGTAACCGTAGAGACTGTTACTATGGATGACACTTCTCCATCAGACGAGTGACCGTAATATTTTTAGCTTTATGTAAAAATGCTTCTTTATAGATATTTCTCTTTTTTGTGGTGGTGATATAAAACCAACCACTTTGAAGAGGTGTACATCTTTGTGCCCACTTTGACCGTTTTAATGTTGGTGAAATAATTTTACCTGGAGTGGTAAGGTGGACATCTTTCTGTGTTTTTGCTTTTGGATGTGTGGATTCATTTTGATTTAAGTTGAATAAAAACATTTTCAAACAAATAATTCTGTAAGTTTATAACATGATAATGCAGACGATATACTAAACATTTAAGGGCAGTTTCCCAGGCATGGTTTAGATTAATCCAGTTAAATTAGAGCATTTAAAGGGATAGTTTACCTAAAAATTAAATTTGTCATAGTTTTTTATACTCAGATGTTGTTGAAAAACATGTATAAATTTCTTTGTTCTGATGAACACGATATTTTCAGATATGTTTGTAACCAAACCGTTCATGAGCCCCATTCACTTCCATAGTAGGAAAAACGAATACTATAAACGTCAATGGGGCTTCTGATTGGTTTGGTTACAAACATTCCTCAAAATATCTTCGTGTTCATCGAAGTTGTAACAACATGAGAGTGAGTAAATGGTGATAAACTTTTCTTTTTTTGCGGAACTTTCCCTTTAAGTACTTTTTACAAACATACTTTACAAAAAATTTTACTGGTGTGCATCTTCAGACAAACAATGGCACTGATATATTTAAAGATTTGTCAGCACAGGCTGTTTTCAGTTTTTGAGACCGCTCTAACAAGCATTTTAGTTTTGGACTACAGTTGAGCCCTTTCTGGGAAACCACCCCTTAACGTTTGGATTTTCTGCACAGCTGCAAA
Organism: Paramisgurnus dabryanus; assembly: GCF_030506205.2. Lineage (NCBI taxonomy): Eukaryota > Metazoa > Chordata > Actinopteri > Cypriniformes > Cobitidae > Paramisgurnus > Paramisgurnus dabryanus. The sequence continues at coordinate 6,377,518 of NC_133356.1, forward strand.
ATTGATCAACCTGTACAAGTACCAATGGTTTGGCTTGTTGTAAGTTTTCTCAGGTAAAAATAAAGTATACTAGAATGTACTAAAAATACACTAGCATACCAGCAAGTACATTTTTAATACATTGATATTTTTGTTTAATAATAGTGTAAAAGTTGAACACTACATATATATGAATTAAAAGTATAGTTCATTAGTGCACTTGAAAGTATACTATACCAGTTACACTTTATTTTTAGTGTATTGAAATAGCACCATTTAAATCTTCTCAAGTTTATCTTAAGAATCACTAAAGACTAATTATTAGATATTAAGTACATAATTAATGCATGAAGATGGTACATTTACTACATATACTTTAATGCATTTTATTCATCTAGGTAGTTTGAAGAAGTTTTACACAAATCTTTGCACAGATTTACACTGTTAACCCAGATATAGTCTTTACTTAAACAATGACGTTAAAATCATTTAATATTTTGAGTTTTGGATATATACTTAAAAAAATCTTAGTTCATGTAACTTACCTATAAAATTAATTCAAATGAAATGAACTTAAAATTGTCAGAACATATTATAAGGAATACCCATAATCCTTTGTGCCTGAAATATTTGTTAATAAAATGTCATAGAGGTTTAAGTTATTATATTTATAATGTTGTTTTGTTGTGAATGATAATTTTGTAAAGTCACTGTTCAGGTGATCAGTAGTTTCCGTTCATGAACCCTGTTCAGCACATTTTATTGAATTTCTCCCCACAGTACTGACAATGCATGTCAACAATGTAGTTTTGTGTGCATTTTTGTGAAGAATCAATTTTATTCAATGAATAAGTTAGAGTCATTCATGAATTTTGTGTTATAAAACAATTTAAGTGATATAATTATAAATTAATTAAAAATAGAAAATCTTTGAACTTCATTAAATAAGTGGAAATGTTGTACAAAGCAATTGAAAGGCCTATTACAAATTAATTCAAGTTAAATCAATTTAATTTTAATCAATTAATTTAATGTACTTGCTAAATTATATTGAAATTACTAGAAAATTTAAGTTAAATGTACTCTTGTTTTAGTTCGCATTACTTAATTTTTTGATAGCCCGGCTTCCAATTTTTTTAAGTAAATTTAACTTGTCCAGGTTTACAGTATAAAAACTCCCAATTATGAAATTATGAAAGAGAGAGTAATTATTGGCAAGCACAAGAATTAAACATTGTTCTTTATCTTTTGGTCGTATATTATATATTGAAGTCCCACTCTCAGGAAGATGTGTCATAAACAACAATTCAATTATTCTGTTATCTTCACCATCTGCCACCAGGTTTAACTGCCCTCAAGTGTCAGTACAAAAGAGATGTTGTTACTAACTTCAAAGCAGAGGGGTCTTTCAGTGTGATATAATTCTTATGAATTAATCTTTTATTAGGCAACACGTCACTTCTAGGATGATTTCGCGGAAACGGTTTATCAGATGTGCAGTTGGCCTGTGTCGTTCTGAGGATGTTGTTGACAGGTGTAAAGAAGTTTTGTCCAATAAATTGCTTTCTAAAATGATTCTGACCCTCCCCTAATAGTAGCCTACATGCTAATCCCTAACAATAGCAAGGTGCTTAAAGGGACAGTTCACCCAATATTACATTTTAAAAAAAACTAGAAACATTTCTTTGTTTTGATGAACACAAAGGAAGAGGAACGTTTTCGACCAAACTGATCATAAGCCCCATTCACTTCCATATATTATTTTTTTTTCTATGATTAAAGTCAATGGGGCTTCTTATCAGTTTGGTTAAAGACATCCCTCCATATCTTCCTTTGTGTGAGTAAATGACATAAGTTTTAATTTTGAGTGAACTATCCCTTTAATAATGGTTATACCAAATGTAAATGAGGCCCTGTATATCAGGACTATCAGAACTTTCCAAGTGATGAATATCCTCATCGGAGTTCACAGGGCTGTACTTCGTATCAGAGATCTCTGGCTTGTGTATAAATGAATATGTTAAGAATTATCCTGAAGGAGTGGGGCTGCTTTCAAGGCCTGGTGTGTTGGGAATTAGAGTCATGCCGTGTTTATCATTTCCTGCTTTTGTTCTCAGTGGCACTGTTAGCTGTGGGTGATTAGGAAAAGAAGGCCATGAAAATCAAAGCCTTTGATATCGGAGCTGCTCGTTGGGCAACGTCGAGTTGATGTCCGATGTGGACAAAAACCCAAAAGGTCTTTTAATAAAAATAAGGCTTCCATTGAGAGCTCGCGCTGTCTGAGAAAGAATCTCATTCAGCAGTTTTCCCTCAAAGCCACAATCCATAACCGCTGTTGTCATGAATGAAATGTTTTTCCTGGTTAGCTCGGAGTGACAAACATCTGCCACAGAGCCATCATGTCCGAGTCCGACTAGCGCCTGTTTACAATCTTATTGGCCTTTCAAATAACCGAAAGGACGTCTTGAACCGTTTACTAGCAGAAGAGTATTCTTTTGAGGAAAAGAGAGAAAATTGAGATTTTATCTGTAATTTGGCTCTCTGGATTTGGATATTACAAAAATAAAACATATTTTTATCAAATATATTTCGATGTTTATTTAGAAAATAATATCCATGCTTAAAATCATGTTTATTTCCCATAATTTTTTGTGTATTGTACAACCTGTTACTACTACAAACTTTAACATTTATGCCATTTCTGTAATAAAAGACATTTGTTAAATTTCATGTTAGCTTTATTACAACTCAACATCAGTTTTGCAAATAGACAAGTGAAAATCTAATCTGTCTGCATGCTGGCTATAAATGCATTTAAAATCTGCTTAAGCCGTCAAATTTTGTGATAACGCTGAATGTTTTGGGGAAATCTAGATAAAGATGCTGCAAGATTACCATCATGTGATGAGCTTTAATGACCGCCTGGCATCCGGCGCATCACAGACATGAAATAAGACATCAAATAGATTTTTGCCCACGAGCGGTTACATGTGCCATTTTTCCTCAAGCTTTAATGAAAAGATGTCTTGTGTATGGCAAACAATGGGTTTCTTTATCTGTGTTTTTTTTTCACTGTGTATTACTCTTTAGGAATCCTCTGTGGTTGTGCCAGGCTCCCCAGACTCGGGGCCCATGGTGTCTCTCATTGGCAAACTGCAGATGCATCAACATGGGGTCTGGAAAATGTGTGTGAATAGAAGAGACAGATGTGTGTTGATCTGTGTGTTTGATATTAGTGTCAACTATCTTTTGTCAAGTGATCCGTATTCCAGTTGTTAATTCATTCATAACTATTGCGTTCAAACCTTTGAGCCAGGCCAGAACATCTGATCTGGGATCAGGAACAGTTGTTGGATCAGCACAGCTGACAATACCAAGGTGAATAAACTTTTTGCTAAATTGTATCACTTTAGAATATTATGTCAAGTTTAAAGATGGTCAGAAACAACAACTTAAAGGGACACCACTTTTTCTGAAAATATGCTCATTTTACAGCTCTCCTAGAGTTAAACATTTGATTTTTTCCATTTTGGAATCCATCCATTCAGCCGATCTTCGGGTGTGGCGGTACCACTATTAGCATAGCTTAGCATAATTCATTGAATCTGATTAGACCATTAGCATCACGCTAAAAAAGAACCAAAGAATTTTTAAATTTTTCCTATTTAAAACTTGACTCTTCTGTAGTTACATCGTGTACAAAGACCAACAAAAATTAAAAGTTATGATTTTCTAGGCAGATATGGCTAGGAACTATACTCTCATTCTGGCGTAATGATCAAGGACTTTGTTGCTGTAACATGGCTGCAGCAGGCGTAGTGATATTACTCACTGCCCGAAGATAGTCCCCTGCTATTGAAAGTTACTAAGGGGACTATTTCGGGCGCTGCGTAATATCATTGCGCCTCCTGCAGCCATGTTACAGCAGCAAAGTTTTTGATTATTACATCAGAATGAGAGTGTAGTTCCTAACCATATCTGCCTAGAAAATCACAACTTTTAATTTTCTGTTTTATTACACGATGTAACTACAGAAGAGTCAAGTTTTAAATAGGAAAAATATCGAAACTTTTTGGTTATTTTTTAGCGCAATGCTAATGCTCTAATCAGAATCAAAGGATTATGCTAAGCTATGCTAATAGTAGTACCGCCAGACCCGGAGATCGGCGAATGGATTAAACAACGATAAAAATCAAATGTTTAACTCTAGAGGAGCTGGAAAATTAGCATATTTAAAAAAAGGTGGAATGTCCCTTTAAACCTCTTTACTGTAAACCATACTGTTTGTCCTATGAACACGAATAAAATATCCATTTGTGTACCACTCATTTTCATGTAGTTAAATAAAGATACAAAATTTTTACTTTGGGGTTGTAAACTAGTGTTATCCAAGAAGTTTTGGTGTTTCCGTAGCTCAGTAGATGGTAAAGTGTTAGGATTTGATTCCCTGGGAACATGCATATCGATAAAAATTTACTTTAAATGAACTGCCACTTAGAAAATACGATTATTTTAATATTAAAAAGTAAAGATTAAATATAATAAATTGTTCTTAATGTATTTTTAGATACTTCCCCGCCCTGTTTTATTGCAGTGACTGTTCCACAAAAATCAAGCCGTCGTCTTTAGAGGTCATACCAGGTAAATCATGTCAAGAGTGAACATGTTAGAAAGTGCAGCAGAACAACCGACATTTTGGCACAAGCTTCAAGTAGATGCAAAAAAGACTGAGGCAGAAATACTGTTGGGTCAAGGCTAACTTTTGACTTTAGACATGAACTGGATTATGTGGTTTTATTACAAAGCTAATTATGAGACTAAAAGGCAGAACTACATGGACAGGAATACGCTGGAGAACATTAAATGTCATTACTAAGATGAGAAAGAATTTTTTCTTTAGTCTCAAGAGAGCATGTCAACACATCATTACACCAAATTTTAAATAGTGCTTGATCCATTTAATAACTGATATAGTGGCCGGTTGCATAAACATAGTGTGACGTTAAGACTGCATCTTAAGAATGATTCTGACTAACTAGCAATTAATTAAGGCTAATCAGTCATATTATTTGGATTTAAATTAGACCAATCTACCTAACATACTTAAAACAGTTATGATCAGTATTGAAGAAAAAAAATTATGACTAGCTTTTAAGACTAGTCTTAAAGTTTTGTGCAACTGGCTTCACAGATAAGGCTTAGATTAAGCCACACTGTCAGAAAATTAAAGTACAAAACTGTACCTCTTCTGTCACTGGTGTGGTACTCTCAAAGGTTCCTGCCATTGTGGTGAAATGTTGCACCTTTTTGGGTACAATATTATACCCTAAGGACCTATCGTGTACCAGTTAAATGTAAGGGGTACAAAACATTTAAATGTTAATGAATGCATATGTTAATGAGTTGTTTTGTTTTGTAAACCTTATGGTACCACCCCAGCGACAGAAAAGGTACAGTGTAGGACTCTGGACTAAGCTTTAGTTAAATTGGGACATTTTAAGTAGCTTAAATAAATGTGCCTTAGAAAAAAAACATTACTAGTGTTTAACTCGAGACTGATATATTTAAGAAATGTCAGAAAACAACTTGCCCTGTTTAGACAGCTCAAACAGGCATTTTAGTCTGGAACTAGACTTAAAGGGATAGTTCACCCAAAAATGAAAATTCTGTCATCATTTACTCACTCTCATGTTGTTACAAACCCCCATACATTTCTTTGTTCTAATGAACACAAAGGAAGATATTTAAAAAAAAATGTTTGTAATCAAACCGTTCGTGGACCTCATTCACTTCCACAGTAGGAAAAAAAGGAAACTATGGAAGTGAATGGGGTCCACAAATGCTTTGGTTACAAACATTTCTTGAAATATCTTCCTTTGTGTTCATCAGAACAAAGAAATGTATACAGGTTTGTAATAACATGAAAGTTTGAAAATTATGACAGAATTTTCCTTTTTGGGTGAACTATCCCTTTAAGCCTTGATTGTGATACTGGTCCCCAATGTATAGTTTTTAATAAAAATCAGCAGGCCTTTTTAAATTAAAATTATTTTAAATCACTCAGTTTCATTTATATGTTTTTCATAATGTTGAATCATGTCAAAGTTTTGGTTTGGAACAGTTATAAAATGTAATCAAATGTGCATTGCATACGTTTGTCTCATTAACGGTGCAACAGCGCCACCAAGAGTTCAGACCCTGAACTCAATCAGGTTTGTCAACTGGCTGCTATTCAAATGTAGTACCACCTTGCATTTATTTATAAGGGTTAAGAAGGTTACAATTTCAATCTTTTATGAGATTTATCAACCTTTTATATATTTTTTTAACTTCATGCTAGGTGGGACAAATCTTGTAATTTGGCAATTCTATAACTTCTGTTTAACGTAGTGATTAATGATAAACAGGACATACAGTTGTCATCAATTCATCACAAAAGATCAAAATTTATCGTATAGGTTTATGTACCGCCTTCACATTTACTATACTGCAAGTCACTAAATTGAAAGTCAATTATATTAGTACTGAAAATCAAAAGCACACACACCTTTAATTCTTCAAGTGTTTTTATTTAGAAATATCCACTGTGTAAGCACAAATACACGACGATATACACAATATTTCCCACCTGTTTGACATCCTCTTGCCTTCTTCCAACAAAACCCACTTTACATCTGAAAGAAAACACTTATGATGAATTCACAGTTGCTCCCCATCCCAGTGAAGACTACACAAACTATTTACACTATTTACAGTCTTTTTACAACTTTAATGGCTCTCAGTGTTTGTTTCTAGACGACGTGCCGATGGGGACCCACTGTCCATACGGCTTCCTGTCGGCCACACTGTCGGCTCTTGACGTTACCTTGCTCTCATGGTGTACTGGACTGTTTGAGGGTTTGGCGACAGCGTTCTGTGGATATGAGATAAAATATACTTTAGTGTTTCAGTACAACCTAAAATTCATGGTGTTTGAGTAATGTTTCTAATGAACTTACATTGATGCTGAAGGTGATTGGTTTGGTTTTGGGCGATGTCTGAGAAGTTCCTTCACCGTGGTCATCATCATTAGTAACACTGTTTACCTAAAAACAGAGGGGAAAGGTGATATTAATAACATGTTTACATTAAATGAACAATGACTGCAGTAGTATGCCAGTATGCTTGCAATAGCGACACTGACGAGACATCTGAAACACAGTGACATCAAACTGTGTGGATTTGCTATCAAGTATCCTTTACGAGGTAAAATGATAAATTCATTTATACATGAAATGCTTAATGTAGTAATTTTTAAGTTCTTCACCATTCAATGCAAGAACATGAATGAGTGAATCCACACAAAAGTGCAGCAGATTCTGCTGCTGTGTCTGATCACACTACAATAACAAAATACTAAAAATCCTATCTGACCTTTATAAATTAAATCATTTTGGACTAAATAAGTTTAATGAAGCAAATAATTATATTTTATAATAACTGTAGACAAAGCCAAATAAAGAAAAGCAACTTGGCTGAGAGCGATGCATTTTTCCAAACCCCATCCATCACTAGTAGTGTAAGCTCTCTCTGGTCTTCATAGACATCAAACGGAGGAAGACTCTGGTAAATAAGAACGCAATCCAGTTCAACCATCTGAAAACATTTTCTGTTGTACAGTATCATGTGCTGTTGTGTAGACGTGGCTGAGATGCGGGGTGAATAACAGATATGCGTTTACATGTTGAATGTGTGTGGTCAGTTATCAACACAATACTACGGTCGACATCATACGCATTTACTTAACCTTTGCAGTTGTGAATTAAAGATTTAAAGTTGGTGGCATTCACCCCCTTTCCCTCTTTGTCCAAAGGGTGGAGGAGTTCAGTTCTACAGGAACAGAAACGATACAAACAAAGCAAATGAAGCTAATGTCGCTCCTCATCACAGTGAGAGGATTAATAACCACATTCTTACACACACACACACACACACACACACACGCGCACACACTCTCTCCAACACACAGTGGTACATACTCTTCAGCTTGTACTGTTACCTAATCCGGACATGAGCTGTTCATCATTCCAATAAATCCATCAGGCAAAATCATTCATGTCTGAGGAGACAGATTACATGGTGACCCAAGTTGATGCGCAGTACATTTTAAGTTGTGTTTCATTGAGTTAGTCAACGTCCCGAGTTTATAGAAATATGGAAATTCCCACTTAATGGATTGTACTTTTTAACCGGAACACTCAGGACATTCATGCAAATGTTACAAACCTCTAACATGCATATGATGACAAACTGCTGTTCTTTTAGTCATGTGTGTGAGGCTCACCTGTGTTTTTTGTGATACTGGATCAGTCCTGACCCTTTCCTCTTTAACCGATGAGGATCGCTCTTCCTGCTCCTTCAAGCTAGCTGGCAGCTCAAAGTTTTGCACTCCCAGGATCCTGGCAGCATTTGCTTTGGCGATGTCAAGTAGATACTTCTTCTCTGTGGAAGATTTCAAGATTGTAGAACCGATCACAAAAAAAAAGGCCTCTTTCAGTACAACTTTAAGGGTCTTACCTGCCGAACTGAGACGAATGCCACCTCGTTCCTGGCTTCGGGAACGGCTTCTGTAAGCTCTGTACCTGTCTGGTGAACGGGAGAATCTGCACCGATACCTCCCCACGAATCTGCTGCCCCTCCAGACAGGTGAGCGAGATGGAGAGCGTCGGGAGTAGCCGTAAGAAGGCGGTGAGCGACTACGAGAGCTGGAGCGACGATAGCGTCTGTAGGAGCGATCAGGAGATCGGCTGTAGGAGCGGGAGCGAGCGCGGTAACGGCGTGGGGGAGAATAGTGTCGATGGCGGCAGCGTGAGCGGCTGGAAACCCGGTGACAGCGTGGGTGAGAGCGGGAACGGGAGCGTGAGGATGAGGTACTGTCTGAGGATGAGGAGGAACGAGATCTACGGCGGTTTCGTGGTGACCTCCGTGACCCACGGGAGGAGCGGCTTCCTCTACTGCTGGAGGCGGAGCTGTCGCTGCTGCTGGAGCGAGAGGAGCCGGGGCTTGATGGGGCTTTTTGATCAAAGATAAGTTGGAGACCTTCACCGCAGCGGCTGGGGCTGCCCTCCTCCTTCATGATTAAATCTACACAAACACAACAAATAACATAAAAACACTGTTAGAAATACAACCAGGTTTGGTTTTTAAGTTACAAAATTATACTATGAAGCTTAAAAACAACAATAATTGTATAAAGAAATTTTATAAAGATAAACTACAAAGTGGCTAATAATATTCATGTTCGACTTCATGCGCAGACCGACCTGGGCATTACATCAAAGTACCGCGAGAGCGGTTCGAAAACTGTGATCTCGCGGTACATTGACGTCATACTCGATCCGTATGCGCAGTTGCGTGAAGACGAAAGACACTCGAGAATGTGCTGGAACTGAAAGTAGGGCGACTGATAAAGACTCCTCCCACTACTGTCAATCAAATTACACAATCGACTGTGGAAAATTCCCACCCCACGAACAACTGTAAACACTTACCGTTACATAAAGCATAAAAACACAAAACAAAAGCAATATCATAACGTACAAAATCCCATATAATAAACCTGTGGTTAATTTAACTGCATTTGGTGAGGTATACAGAGTAGTACACATATTTCCGTTGCATTATAGTCGTTATGTGACACCCGTTTTGTAAAGAAAAAGAATACGGTAACGTTAGGACTTTCTAAAATAAATTTATATTTTATTATAAATTGAATAAATAAATAAATCAATCAATACTAACAACATACCGTCAAAGCTGACTTGATCCAACTGAAGACGATCGAATATGAGGAAAAACGCTCGATGCTCCTTTAGCGAGATTAAAACAGGAACAGTATTACTTCAGTACAAATATTCAAATAATTCTCCTATCCACCGAAATAAATGTTTATTTGCTTAAAAATAGACTGTTTTAAAAGAGCCCTTTTCGAAATTTAATATGAGTTTTAAACAATAGTCCACAGCGATATAAGGCAAACGTCTGAGTCTCACGAGCGCGTATCGTTAAATGGCGGCTGCGTCGAGCGATCTGTCCTTCTATTCACCAAAACTGCTGACGTAATCAAGCCTTCTCGAAAATTCCTTAGCGGTCTGATAGACAGGCTGTTTAGCTTGATAGGTAACATTAGCAAATCTAAAAATCGGGTTTTAATATTTTTTAATAAAAATAATTTCCGTAGTATGTGAATAATAAAAATTTAATATTAAGAATGGGGAAAGCAGTCATTCATTTATTTTTGTTATTTCGCTAACACTTTACAATATTGCATAAGCTAACATGAACTAACAATCAGCAGTTACAGATTTTATGCATTAATTAATCTTGGTGAATTTTATTTAATGTCAATACAATTGTTCATTGGTTCATTGTGCATTAGATAAACAGTTACAACTTTTGATTTTAAAATCAATAGGAACTAAGATTGCTGTATTGTTCGATGATAATTAATGTTAGCCAGTGTTAACTCATCTTACAAAATACAATCTTATTGTGAAGTGTTATAGTTCTTTAAAGGTTTTTCACTGCAACCGAAACCCCTTTGACATGAACTATGTACTTTAACATGAACGACCTTGGTTGTTTATGTTTCCAACCCATACAAAGAGACTCCTCCCCCCACAGTATGATTTAATCAAAATTTAAAAGATTACCAATTACATTTAATCTATAATTATACATAGTTGCTCTATATATGTATACTACGGTTGCCAAAGCCACTTATGTCAATTTAAACGTATTTTAACCATATATTAATCATTTAAAATAGCTCCATGACTATTGTTAGATAAAGGTGTTGACAAGTATCGCGAGAATACAGTTCCCCCTCGAAAGAACGTAGTTATCGCGAGAGTACACTGTGATATCCTGTAAAGACCAAAACCCTTTACACAAATAAGTGGGCTGGGCGTGCGTAACCTGCATGATTTTGCATTTTTCGCTGCATGTAAAAGAATATCTTGTGCTGGATTAGACACAAAGCAGATCCTGATCGGTGCAGTTTAAAATGGCGATTGAAAACGTGCTCCCGGCTAACTTTGGTTATGCAATTTTTGTATATCTGTATAGTTTTGTAATGTTAATGTATCTCGGGCTCAAAGTTGGTGGTGCCAGGAAGAAGTTTGGCATTAAGGTGTGGTAAATCTTCACATGCACTGATTTTTTTTGCGCTTGATAACCTTGTAAATACTTGTTTATTAAATTCTGTGAATTTCTTCTGGCATGTTGTGTTTAGTATCCCACCATGTACAGCGACAAGGAGCCATTGTTCAACTGTATCCAAAGAGCCCATCAGAACACACTGGAGGTTTATCCACAGTGGCTGGTCTTCCAGACCATTGCTGCATTAGCTTATCCTGTGAGTATACTTGAGTGTCTCATACCTGTCCTGGATTTTTACCTTTATACATTGTGTATGTGTATAGTCATAAATACAACTTTTAATGTTTAAGTTAATATCACACTATCTATGATAGTAGAACACTATTCAAGATCTGTGATAGAAATTGTTCAAAAATTCCCTGCTCATTTTTTATGTGTTCATATATACACCCTCTGACCCACTGACTGTTTATCTTGCACTTTTATCTCCCATCCCAGACGGTTGCTTCAGTGCTAGGAGTCATCTGGGTGACAAGCAGATTTTCCTATGCCTGGGGTTATTACACTGGTGGTACGTTATTGAAGTGTTTAGCTCTTATAAGTAGTGTTTGTGGTATGATTAAATCAATATCACATGATAAGTAATATTTCATGGTATAACAGCATATGTCATAAATGTGGCAAAAATGCTGCAGTTGTTGTTTAGCAGGTGTTTGAGTTTTTTCATCAATGCTGTGTTTTTCTATTTCAGATCCCCAGAAGAGGATGCAAGGTGCATATGGATACATCGGGCTGTTCGGAGTCTTACTCCTTTCAATCTATGTGGCTCTTCAGCTGCTTGGAGTCTTGTAAGGGAATCATGAGTAAAAGAGATTCTTGACCAGTAGTGCAAATGTCAATTTTTTTATGATCAACATTTGTTTTCTGACAGCTAATCTTTTTCTGTCTGTTTGTACACATAATATACACATCTTCTCTTGATTTTCCATGCCATTGTTGAATAGCTGTGAATTTATACGTATGAATAATAAAATCAGATTTTAATAAACCTCATGCAAGTGTTTGAAAGTTTGTTTCATAAACATTCACTATTGTTATTCAGGTTATATTTATGAATTTCTTTAGATCTGAACATAGCACAAAAACAGCTAAAATGAGTTTACCTTAAGTGTATACAATAGATAACAAGCCTTTATTCTAAGGATTGTGGGATTTTATTGTCTTTTTATAGCAAGCCCGGCACAAATCCAAAAATGTCAGATTGTTTTTTTGAAGACGATGAAGTTTTATGATTTGAAGTATAATTAATGTCCATAGTACAAACGTAAAAGGGAAAGTTATTTAAGTATGAGCAATAATGTATTAACCCTTGTGCATTGTTCAAATTCACTGCCCTTTCATGTTGATTGTGAATGAAAACATCTACTAAATTAAACGGCTGTAAAAATTTATCATATTAATATTTTTTTCAAATTTGTTTGCATAAATTGTTAATCAACCTCAAGTCTGATCAAAACGACCAAATGTTTACAAAAAATACAGGATTTTAACTCTGTAATTGCCAAGTTCATAAATGATTTGGGAAAAAACACAAAATGACCTATTTTCAATATAAACGGTGATTGTGGAATGGATTATTTTTACCTTCATCACAGTTTTGAGCATGTCAAAGATTAGCAAAAACATTGTCTGTGATGCATTGTTAGTTTTTTTAGTACACACACACACACACACACACACACACACACACACACACACACACACACACACACACACAGTAATATCCTTTTACACTCCATATAACTCAATGTACAAACAAGTAAGCCTTGTTTTTGAACAGGCCTACTAAGGGTTAATTGTGTCACATGGTGATCAACAGTAAAATGACCAATTTTACCTCTTAGCAAAAGGAAAAACCACCAACAATCAAGAATGGATGATTATATGATGTCATGGCTTTGCAATAAAAAAAAATCATTATAATGGAAGTCAATGTGGAAAAAACAGCCATGAACAACTAATTAGGGAGAAAAAATAAATAAAAACTGATGGTGCACAAAACTAAAAATGCATCAAAAGTGTTTTTACTAATCTTTGACATGCCCAACATGAAAAAGGTAAAAAAAATCACCAGTCCACAATCATTTTTTATATTTCCCAAATCAGTGACATCAATTATGAACCTGGCAATTAAAATCATGGAATTTTTGTAAACATTTGGTAGTTTTGATCAGTAAGGTTGATTAACAGATTTATGCAAAAATATTAATTGATACATTTTTTAAAGCAGTTTAATTTAGTGGATGTTTTCATCCACGAACAACATGAAAAGGTAGTACATTTGCCCACGGTGTATTGTTTTTGTGTCAATATATGTGTCAATTATACAAGATTTGTCACCAAAAATCATTCCATTTGCTAAAACACAGAGAAAGTCATGGCCAAATTAAAGCTAAAAAACCCATAGTGGATGAAAACGTCCCCAACAACCCATAAGGGTTAATGATATACAAATAAACAAAACCATATAGCAACTTATACTCCTCTTTATTTAAACGTTATTACAATTTTTCTGGCATTACAAATTTAGATTTTTATCCATGTTGTAGTTAATAGTGAGATAAAATGTCCAAATAGTAAGAAATTTAATTGTAAAGGTACAAATTATCTAGCAATTGTAAGATATAAATCCCCAGTCAATTTAAATGGCGCCACTACATGCTGAATTTCTTGTTTCTTTAGTTTAACAATGTTTACAGCTGTCATTATCCCTCTGGGTACATCCAAGCACTGTCTGTCTATCTTTATTAGTTTTATATTTACAGTACCATGTCTCTAGGAGTCAGGCACTGGGGACCACTCAGCTCAAGGCCCCTGGCAGTCATTGCATGGGCACCTTTGGGTCCTGTTAGCCAGGGACATCCCCGTTTATAAGAAATAAAACATTTGTATGCCATCTCCCGGATCCTTATCTATCTTTTAATAATGAGTTTTAAGTCACATTGTGTTACATGGATGTAATATTTATGCTCCTTTTTTCGAGAGGACTTTACAGGATGTACTGCGGGATGTAGTGCGCACGCGCGGCTCAGAGCCACTGTTTGAGACGGAAGACTGCGGAGTGTATTTGCACTTACTGCGAACCACGAGAAAAACTCAAGAAAAGTGCAGGTAAGCACTATGCGAACTATAACCCGAGACCCGTATTAACGATCGGTGACATATTGTCGTATTTTTCCTGGCTTTCATTCGCCGCTTAGGTTTAATACAGGAGTGATGAAGCAGATATGTACTAGAAACGCAACCAACCGGACCCAAGCTTTAACACTCGACGCTTTCGCACGACATTGATAAGAAAGGTTGTTTTGGGCAGTTATGTTAAAGATGACAAATTCTTGTCGTTGTACATTCGTCGTAAACATGACAGGAGAAAATCCTTTGTGTGTTATTTGTGTTTGTGTCATGCAGTTCGTGAGCGCGCTGCATTTGCGCAGCCAGCAAGGTTGCGTCGCAGTTGCGCAGTCTGCTTTATAAATCTCTATTAAACATTTGTATGTTTGTGTTATGCATGCTGCTAAATGAACTGATTAAATTTGTATATCTTGTACAATAATAGCTAGCGTGTTCTAGTGTTGTTTTGGTTTGTCTTTGGCAAGCTTTAGATGTAGTGTAGTGTATAAACTAAAGTGTGTATTTTAAAGATGAAAGATGCTGACCAACACATTCAGACTCCACGATTGACAGGGGAACTAACTATCATATATTTTTTATAATCTATGCACCTTTGTGTTCAGGTCAGATCAGAAGGATGTCAGGGTTTTTGGATGGGATCAGATGTGGAGATTGCGAGTGTAATGTGGACTGGGGTGAGAAGAGAAACACCATTGCCTCCATCGCAGCTGGAGTTCTGGTAAGTTTAATTTATGCAAAGCAACCAGCTAGTTTGCCTTATAATCCTGCATTATTGAAAAAAAAAGAAACTTTATCAAACTTTAACGATAGGGCTGGGGAATTTTAAAACTTTTTTATCCAATGTATAATTAATATGCCAGAATGTTGCTATGTTTGCTAGCAGTTCAAAAATGTTTTCATCCTTCCATTTTGTTATTTTGTTCTTTTGGTTTCACTTTCATTTGTTTTTTTATTTATGCAATTGGCAGACAGTTTTACCCAAAGAGACTTTACCAGTGTGATTCATGTGATCAAACCCATGACCTTTGCCTTCTTAAATGCTATGCTCCACCATGTGACCTATAGGAACTGTGATGGACGCTAACCAATATTTGTACCATCACCCAGTACTGTCATAGTTCCCAGCTGTCATAGTTCACAGCACAAATTCACCATATTAGCAAAAGCACTCTCTTTTTCTCATTGTCATTTTTTTCTTGCCCATGCAGTTCTTTACAGGCTGGTGGATTATTATTGACGCAGCGATAATGTACCCTAAGGAGGAAGAGTTTCACCATGCATACCACACGTGTGGAGTCATAGCAACAATAGCCTTTCTCATGTAAGTTTCACCTATATCAATTTCTTCTTACTTCCTCAAATGAAGCGGACAAAGTTCTTGTTTGTATTGTATTCACACATATTAGCTCTTACCTTTGCGATCTACCTTAACCTTGATCTGTTCTAGATTTTTAACCCTGTTGTTTAGAAATTTTCAGTTAAAGTGTTATTGTGACTGCTGTCACCAAGATGTAGGGTTGCAAAATTCTGAGTATTTTCAAGGCTGGAAACCTTCCATGGGAATTAACGGAAATATATGGGAATAAACAGGAATATGTGGGAATTAAAAGGGATAAACTGGGAATTTTAACAAATTGCAGAGTTATTTCACAAGACTTTTTTAAAGATGTAAAATAAATCTTTGGTGTCCATTGAGTGCTTATGTGCAGTTTTAGCTCAAAATACCCCACAGATAATTTATTATAACATGTTCAAATTGCCACTTTGTGGGTGTGAGGAAAAATGTGCTGTTTTTGGGTGTCCTTTAAAATGCAAAAAGCTGATCTCTGCACTAAATGTTAGCGCTGTGGTTGGATAGTGCAGATTAATGGGTGGTATTATCCTCTTCTGACATCACAAGGGGAGCCAAATTTCAATTACCTATTTTTTCACTAGGGCTGCAGGTGATACGTCCGCGATAATTAATGCAAAATTGCCCTGATTGTCAGTGAACTATGGCTCTGTGTAGTAAATGCAGCTCCATCTGAAAACAGTTGATGGCGATTTACTACTAATCAAGGAACCGGCATTACTGACGAGATGCACGTGACAATCACATGCTATTTATTTTCACATGCTTGCAGAGTATGGTTTACCAAAACTAAGTTACTGTTTAGTTCTTTTTCACATTTTCTAGGTTGATAGAAGTACTGGGGACCCAATTATAACACTTAAACATAGAAAAAGTCATTTTATGTCCACCTTAATTGGAGTTCAAGATTTATTGCAATTTCAGTAGAATTTTTACCCTGCACATTCCTCAGTCATATGCACACTGCTTACTGAAGGGCTATTGAGGCCACACCCCCTACTTGCATTCATCCATAACATGCACAGATTATTTCTAAAAGCCAGTAAATCAGAAAGCTAAATGTAAGCTAGCACTATTTCGTTGAAAAATTATGAGGCTAGCTATCAAGCTGTGATCGAGCCTTCTACATTCTGCTAGCCAGTTTTCTGTTATCATACAGAATTACTGTATCACCCAAAAGTTTAGACATTAAAAATAGTAATGTTTTTGAAGGAAGTCTCTTATGCTCATCAAGCCTGCATTTATTTAATCAAGATTTCTTTTGAAGGATTTAAAAAAAAAAATGTATTACCTTGAATGCATGTCAGCGTATGACCAAACAAAATGTTCATTCATGTTTGTATATGATATAGTTTATATAATTTTCCCAAAATTCTGGCAATAATTCCCATAAATTCCTGTTAAGTTTCCAATTTTGCATTTTTCCAAAATTCCCCAGATTAAAGGGACACACTCCACTTTTTAAAAATATGCTGAATGGATTTCAAAAAGGTGAAAATCAAGTGGGAGCTCTAGAGGAGCTGGAAAATTAGCCTATTTACAAAAAAAGTGGAGTGTTCTTTTAAGTTTCCAATTTGAAATTTTTCCAAAACCCCCCAGATTAAGTTTCCATGGAAAGTTGCCGGAATTTCACCACTTTGCAACTCTATCAAGATGAAAAAACTATTAATCTGTTGGTTCAGTGTCACTTATTGTGGATTTGAATGCAGGATCAACGCTGTGTCAAATGGTCAGGTGAGAGGGGACAGCTACAGCGAGGGCTGCTTGGGACAAACAGGTATGTGTTTTATATTATTTATATAAATAGTGAGTTTTACAGTGTTGCAAAACAGCTTTACATGAAAAGATGCTTGACATGCTTTATTTTGATAAATGTTTTATAACATCTGCTGGAAAAATATCTTTGCCATTACAGTGCAAATACATAAATATCAAACTGAAGAATATTGCTAAAATATAACTTAATATTAAAATGTTTTCCATGCTGTGTTTTTTGGTGTAGGTGCAAGAGTGTGGCTTTTTATTGGATTCATGTTGGCATTTGGGTCTCTCATCGCCTCTATGTGGATTCTATTTGGGGGTTTTGTTGTGTCTGGTAAGGCCCTTAGATATTTTTTTTTGCCAAAACCTTACCTTCCAAATTAGTTTTTTGTCGTAATAATGTTTTTGTCTCTGTTCAAAGATCAAAAGACTCTTCCGGTGTATCCTGGTATTGCTATTTTTTTCCAAAATGCATTCATCTTCTTTGGGTAAGATTAAAAATCAACAGATTTATCACCTGCCTCTGAAGTCTTTTCAGTATTTTCATTAGCATCTGATTTGTGATTGACTATGTCTCTCATGCAGTGGTCTGGTGTTCAAGTTTGGACGCACTGAGGACCTTTGGCAGTGATGATACCTTCTACCTTCCATCAAATCCCACAGTCCATCAACACATAACTTTTTCTGTATTGCTGCCTATTTGCTTCTCTTCTTCAACTCATTCTTTTCAGTAATATGTTCCTTTATTCTATCTCTACCTGTGTGGCCACATAGTATGCGAGTTCATGCCCTCCAGTCAGTATGGACTGACCAAATAAAAATTCAGATTCTGTAACACATTGGAAACCCAATAAGTAGCATTGGAAAATAATTGGAATAGTTCTCAAAAGTTGAATTGCACCATAGAAATGTTTTTTATTCCGCTTTTACAAAAGCAAAGAAATAAAGCCACAGCAGAATGCTTGCACTTTAAGTTTGTCTTTCATCCACAAGTGATGCATCTAAAAAGCTTTCATCTCAATAGGATCACATGTGGCAGCAAGCGTGGTGATTCATGCCACACAACTGCATTTTCTGTGCTGATTCTTATTTGCACATGGTCAAATATGCTAAATTGAACTGACAGTGTGACAGTCTTACTTCATAACCCATTTTCAACCACTTTTACATTATTAAATAGCAAAATACTCTGTAATCAGCTTTCGTTTTGCATAGACGGCAGAATCTATATTAACCAAAATGAGTGTGACTGTCAGTCATTCCTCAAACTTTACTGTGTTTCTATTTTAATTGTGTTCTCATTTGCACGTAAATCTGTTTTATTAATCCACCAAATTCATTTCTGTAATTTACATGCAAAACATTTTAATATGTAACATACTCGCATTTGTTTTTTATGCATCCTGTGATTTTATTTTTATACAGGTTTCCCACAACTTGTTAAAATAATTTTCCCAGTCATTCATTACCAATTACACACCAAAAAAAATGTATAGAAATTGGGCTTGCAAGGAACTATTTATAGCTGTTAAATTATTTATTGTCTGGCCCGAACAGTTTTAAAGTTTGTAATTTCTGCACTAGTACAACCACACAGAATTGCAATATTTTTTCTAAAGACGGGACTACCTGTCCATCTGACCGATAGCAGGTGAGGTGTTTAAAACTGGATGGAAAAAAGCCATTATGTTTGCTATTCTGTTTGGTGCTGCTGTAGTGGTGCAGAAATCTCATCTTTTAAGTTTTTCATGATCGTGAGAACCCTGGTTTATGTTTTGTGTTCTGGAGATGTAAGCTTGTCCTCTGTGTATGGTTGGACATGTGGGAGCTGTAATAAAGTCTGTATTTTTATTTTATTTTTAAATATAAGCACAATTACTTCTTATTTCAGTGGTTATGGGGAAATAATTTACATAAGTCAGAGAATAGACTCATTTTTCAACACTAACAAATTTTTTAATTTCTAAACAATAAAAGAATGTAACATAATGTAATCCCTGTTTCTCTTTTTGACAAAAATAGCTAAAATGCATTCAGCTGTGGGTTCAAAACAAATAAAACAGTTGTAAATATGTATGAAGGCTGTGTTTTTTTATATCCAGCATGTAATTTTTTACATAGATTTATATTTTTATGGTTTCATAAGTTGAACTACGTAGTTATTTTTGTATAAGTCTGTCATTGTGTGACTAAAGTAACTAAAGTAATTGTTTAACATTTATTTATTAAGGCAACTGTAAAATGTTTATTTAGATAACATTTCATCTCTTACACATGTTCTCTGCAATCATGATTTTGTCTGTCCAGCTCTTTATAGCTTCACCACCAAATGTGGAAACTACAGAAGAAAGACATGCATTAATAATATTATAAACATTACATTTAGGGATATACATTTTGAGGTAATTTGACTTTTAATGATAATGAAGGAATGAAACAACCAATCACCTCCCAGAATGCCTGATCATCAAAGCACTTTCTGTCCTGTTGAGGTCTCCAGATCCTCAATTTCAAAAACAGTCCTGCAGATCATCATTTAAAACATTAGAAATAATTAAACAGTATTTCACTCAACAACCCTATACCTATATTTTACATTCATTTAGTAAAATATAAATTGAAATACTGATTAATCAAATGATTAAAAACCCTTGCAAACCCTAATGCAATTTTTAAATGAACTTTTGTTTATTATTCAAAGAGGGTTTGAATCTTGATATATAATATATCTTTATCCTTAGCATCTTTTAGCATACCTGTGGCTATTCCCATTACCAGACTCATGCACAGTGTTATGAGGAGAACACAGATGTGATGCACAGCAAACCGCAGAGCTCTGTAAACAGGTATCACAAAATGAATATTAATACATCATTTACATTTACACACGTGGCAGACACTTTGCAGGGCATTACAAGGTATCAGTATCAGAAATAGATTTAAACGTGCCCTTAATGGAGTTTAATAGACACCTTTATATATTTAATATGATAGAGCAAAAGTAAGAGTTTACATTGTGCTTTCTGTACCGGCCAGCCGTAGAAACAAAAGAGCAAACCATCCCAGAATTCCAGGTATGGCATGAACATTGAGGACGCCACAGGTGTCGTGACACTCAAACGCAAACAGCATGTGACTCTGATTGAAAGAAAAAACAAATGAAGGAAAATCACTACATGAAATCATACTGCAGAGTTTCAATGGATATTTATGAATATAGATACAAAATCACAATATCTGAAGATAAACGTATCGTGTGATACATGAGTTCACCTTGAAAATCTAGAAGATTTGTACAAAATCAGATTTTTTGGCTTTTATTTTAAGGGGACATTTAACAAGACTTTTTTTAATGTAAAATAAATCTTTGGTGTCTCCAGAGTACGTGTGTGAAGTTTTAGCTCAAAATATCATGTAGATAATTTATTATAAACATGTTAAAATTGGCACTTTGTAGGTGTGAGCAAAAATGTGCGTTTTTGGGTGTGTCCTTTTAAATGCAAATGAGCTTATCTCTGCACTAAATGGCAGTGCTGTGGTCGGTTGGTGCAGATTAAGGGGCGGTATTATTATAATAAGATCCCCTTCTGACATCACAAGGAGAGCCAAATTTCAGTGACCCTCTTTTTCATATTGCAGAGAATGGTTTACCAAAACTAAGTTACTGAGTTGTCCTTTTTAACATTTTCTTCGTTGATAGAAGCACTTGGGACCCAATTATAGCACTTAAACATGGAAAAAGTCAGATTTTTCATGATATTGTAGCACTTCTGCTCTTTGGAACTAAAAAAACAAGAATTTTGGTTTGATTACATAACAACATTTTTTTTTACGGTTCATGTGGCTGTACCTTCATGTACCGGCATCCCAGGGCGGATAAGAGAGCAGAACAGAAACCAATCGTCATGGCAATCCATGGAGCCTGGACTGCTGTCATGGCAACTCCAAAAGCAACACCACCAGAGAGGGCGGAGCGCTGGATGTGCACCTGGATAATACAGGTACATTTTTTATGAAACATGCTATGCTTCATTTGATTTCCATCAAAGGTGTAATCTGTTTATTGCAAATCTGGGAACAATTGAAGAGCTCAGATGCAAAAGCAGCTAATCACCACCCCTTTATTATACATTCATCAAATGCTTTCGCTTCAAATCCCCTTAATCCCACTCTCAGGCCATTCAGAATGCAGCTTTGTTAGCAGGATGTATTAAGATAAAAAATGCTCATTTACAAGAAAACAGTATTAGATGCACTTACAGGAGAGAGTTTTACATCTGAGCTCCTCAATTCTGGATCCCAGTACAGTTCAAGTCAACATAAAACACTTTTCTCCAACATCTTTTACGTGTAATCTGACATGCCTGATTTTATCATTACACCAAACCATCTTTGTGGAGTTGTTTCAGGGAATCTACTAACCATGTTCATTTTTCCTTTAGAGCTAGAGAGCATAGAGATAGACATCGCTATGACAACACTGACAGCCAGAGACAGATACGTCCCATATATCACCTTGAGCTTCAGTCCGGTCTCCCACTTTTTATACACTACTGCTGAGTTAAAACTGGGCCAGAATATCCACAGGAAAAGTGTTCCTGTTAGAGAGAGAGAGAGAGAGAGAGAGAGAGAGAGAGAGAGAGAGAGAGAGAGAGAGAGAGAGAGAGAGAGAGAGAGAGAGAGAGAGAGAGAGAGAGAGAGAGAGAGAGAGAGAGAGAGAGAGAGAGAGAGAGAGAGAGAGAGAGAGAGAGAGAGAGGGGGGGGACAAGGCAAGGCAAGTTTATTTGTATAGCACATTTCATACACAGAGGTAATTCAAAGTGCTTTATATAAAAATGAGAAAACAATCCAAGAGAATAATTTGTTAATATTGTGATATTGTATGTTTCTTGTTTTATGTATAATGCTTTGGCAATATTGTAAGTGACACAATCATGCCAATAAAGTTCTTTAAATTGAAAAAAATTGAATAAAATATGTAAAAAATAATAAAATCACAATAAAAACAAAGACACATGA
This sequence comes from Paramisgurnus dabryanus, assembly GCF_030506205.2. Taxonomy (NCBI): domain Eukaryota; kingdom Metazoa; phylum Chordata; class Actinopteri; order Cypriniformes; family Cobitidae; genus Paramisgurnus; species Paramisgurnus dabryanus. The sequence goes on from NC_133356.1 coordinate 6,399,959, forward strand.
GAATTTAAAATAAAATAAATGTAGATATAAAATTATGTTGAAACACATCTGATCTCTTTTGGAAGTTAATTCCAGCTTCAAGTGGCATAATAAATGCTGACGCACCTTGTTTTGAGTGAACCCTTGGTATGTCTAACTGACCTGATCTTAACAGTGGCGGCCGGTGACTTTTTTTTGAGGGCGCTCGATGCGAAGTTCGTCACAACATGTATGTAGCCCATCATGTGTGTGGTTCATACTTTCAAAATATTTGTTCGCGTGTCAAGTGATCCTATGTGCATCATGTGTCTTGTCAAAATAAGTGCCTGCTGCAGACGCGTCTAAAGGGTTAATGATAAAAGAGACGCTCGCGTTTGCCAGATACTCACATAATCTCATGCGTAATCCGAGTTTACTGTTAAGGGAGTGTCTTGCGTGTATTTTGTGAACATGAGCGTCTCTTTTATCATAAACGGTTTTGACGAGTGTGCAAAACACGTGATGCACATGGTTCACATGACACTCCGAACACATATTTTGAATTTGCACCCCTTGGATGAGCAGTCACGAAACTTCACTGGATCCTTTGATCTAATTACTCTGTTAGGTTTATATTTAATTGGCATATCTGTAATGTATTTCGGTCCGAAGGCATGTAAATGTAACTGGATGCCAGTGTAAGGACCTGAGGACTGAAGTGATGTGCTCAATTTTTTTGGTTCTGGTCAGAATTCTGGCAGCAGCTGTGTTCTGTATGAGCTGCAGCTGTCTAATGGTCTTTTTGGGGATCCCAGTAAGGAGTCCTTTGCAGTAATCCACCCTGCTGGTGATGAAAGCATGAACAAGTCCTGTCTTGAGACAAAACATCTGATTCTGGGTATATTTCGGAGATAGTAAGCTGATTTGCTTATCGCTTTCACATAACTATTGAAATAAGGTCAGACACCAAGATTTCACGTCTTTAGACCCCTAGAGTCAAGGTATGTGCTAACTTTAGTTTCATCTTTATTTCCAAATACAATGACTTCAGTTTTGTCTTTGTTTAACTGGAAAAACACATCCAACTGTTAATTTCATCAATGCACCTACATAGAAATTCAATGGTGATAGGGCTAAATATATCACGGTGTCATCTACATAGCTGTGATAAGCAATTTGGTTCTTTTTCAATATTTGAGGAGCATATACAAATTAAACAGAAGCGGTACAAGAATTGAGCCCTGTGGGACTCCACATGCCATGTAGAATTAAAGTAAACTCACAAAACATTTTGGTTGAAGAATGTCTGAGCTACTATTTCCCATAATGCAACGCACTTGCATTTTTTGACAAGCCATGTTTTGCAGGTTTCTGTTAGATGAACTCTCTTGTACTCACCCAACATGGCGAATAATCCAGTCCTACTGTCAGTTTTCTCTTTCTCTGGTTTCTCGCGTCTGATCTGCTCTCTGTGCAGTACCCATGATGTCATCACACCAAAAAGACTCCCAAAGACATGAAGAAGCATGATGCTGTACAATGAATCTGCCTAACATGTTTAAAATAAAGATGAGTAACTCACACTCAATTGCTCTGCATAAAATAGTACAAAGTACAAAATGGTATCCAATAGTATATGAGTGATTATATAAAATTGCAGGTACATTTGGTGTCCAACATCATTAATACTTTGGTACTCATTGTCATGGATCACAAGATGTATTAGGCCAAAAGAATATAATATTTTTGGTAAAGGTGTCTTGAGCTGTCTTGTTTAGTCAGTTTTTCCTCTTATGTTGCTTTGCATTGAATAGATACATATGATACATATTTAGTGCTTTAAATTTAGTACAAAAATCCAAGTTGGGTAAGGTCTTCACTTTGCCTTTTTCTTTCTTAAAACTGGCTTGTATTATATCTTGTAATAGTAATAAGTAGAATTCATGAAATTTGAAGATAACAAGAAGTTCTCCTAAAATCCCTTGGATCATTTTTAACTGGGAAGGTAAACTTCTCTTACATGAAGCAGAATTCGCACAATCCACTGATTGACCACAAATCCTGTGACTTCCACCAGCGCCATAAGCAAAAGCTGAACCGGATTCGTTTTTCCATGGACCGCTCCCATCGCAACCAGTGCCGAAGCTGCACAGAGCTCTGCCTCGATCACACTAGATGTAGGGCACAAATAACATTGGTTGTGATGCTGACAACATCTTTAATCAGAAAAACATTAGATAGATGTCCTAACCATTATAAAAAAAATCAAGTTTTGAACAAATACACTGTAAAAAGAAGACCTATTGAACTTAAAATGTTCTACTTGTTAAAGCTGATTCTTTCAGTTTGGTCATTTGTGTTCAATTTAACCGAACCAGTTGAAAAATTTGAACAACAATTCAAGTAACAAGAAGATTTTGAGTTGAAGCCTGATCTTTTATATTGGTTGACTACTGTTTAGACTTTATTAAAGATATATGTCAGCATACAGTATTTGTCAATGTCTAGAAACCCATTTTTGCAAAAATCAAACACAATGCTATTATTTTTCATGCTTACAGTTCTCTTTCAATTATGGGTGTTGACCAATCAGCTCAATTTTAAGCTCAACAAGACTAAAGATCACATAGTTATTGCCTTAAAGTGTGTTAATAAAATAATTTGCCATCCTAAATGATCAGCACTTCTTGTGTACATCTCCCACGCATCATGCGAAGTTTATCCAACAAATCAGCCACTGAACATTTTCAGTGTCTTCAGCCGCGCATCTAATTACTTTCCAGGTCATTGTTATTACAATCATAAATATACATTGTTTAGTAAGAAACATCTGCTAACAGTTGTAATGTCTTTACCTCTTCATATTGATGTAGATCGCACCATTGTGATGACGCTGTGGCAGCAGAAAACCATTCATCAAGACAGCCCATTGAGTGGCCATTGCAGCCACCAGCAGGTTGAACCCCGATCCACTGAAACCATATCGTACGAGGAAGGTGGCCAAGAATCCGAAGCCCATGAATATCATCACATGGATATCCTGGAATTCTGTCAAAATGATTGAGTTTCCAATAATCACTTTTAAGAATAGATAAAAGCTGGGATATAAACTTCAATTTCTTGAATACTGCTAGTGATGAAGAAACACCTCTTATCTACCAAAACCAGAGAGGTCATGACTCCCCACCCCAACCGCAAGACGCCACACATTTATAAACAATTCAAACCAAACTTTTTGAGTTCTTAAATTCCTACAGATGGTTTGACACTTTTATATTTTGAACTAACAGCAATATTTACTAAAACAACCAGAAAATAAATTTAAAGCTAAATGTGTTGACAGACATTTATGTTCTTTCATGTGTTTGATATCAGCTAAACATAGCAGACTTATGAAAAGTGATCAGTTTGTTGTCGTCTCCATGAAAACAACAGATTTATCTTAAGCTGTAGAATGTATTCAATATGGAAACCCCGAATAATTCATAACACAATAGCTCAAATGTAAAGTATACTTACTGACCTGCATATAAGCGAATGAAAGTCTTTTGGTCAAACTCTCTTGGTTCATGTTGTTCGATTTTCACAAAAAAGACAAACAGTAGAAGAAATATGGTTTCAAGAAGAAAAGTGACAAGCGGAAGTCTTGAACGAAGACTTGGGGCGTATTGAGGAGCCATTATTACTGTGACAAACTCTGAATGTCTGTAATCTTGCCCATCCAGGGATGAGTCCTCACACAGCTGACAATATTGTAAGATGACGTAGAAAAGGGCATAGAGGTGTTTCTCAAAAAAACCAAACATGTGAACGATTTTTAAAAACATCTGGTTAATTGCAATAATACATTTTTGGAAAGCTTGGAATGCTTATTCATTATGTGTGTAATACAACATATAAGCAACACAATACAATACAAGCATTATTGTGTAATAGCTCATTTAAACGTTTTATACATTATTTTATACATGTAACAAATATCAGATCATTTTAACAGCATTTATAATTACAAAATAGTTCAACTACAGAAAGGTGGGAAATGATTAAAAACCTTGAATATTTATTTATAAGTTAAATAAACAATTTATTATTGCATATCATCCATAGACATGCCATTTAAACAAAAGCAGTGACATTGTTTAAAATAAACCGTTACATTTTATAGCAATAATAAAAAATATTTTCATATTTAAACATTGTAAAAATATTATTTTTAATATATTGAAACATTAATCATAGGGATATGGAAATGTATTCCATAGTAGGACAGTTTTATCACTTATACAATTATCACTAATCAAAATATTAATCCCCAGTTTATAAACCGGTATGGTTCATACATTATTTTAAAGGGGACATTTCACAAGACTCTTTTAAGATGTTAAATAAATCTTTGGTGTCCCCAGAGTACATATGTAAAGTTTTAGCTCAAAATACCCACCAGATAATTTATTAAAATTGCCACTTCATAGGTGTGAGCAGAAATGTGCCGTTTTGGGGTGTTTCCATTCAAAATGCAAATGAGTTAATCTCAGCAGTGCCCTCGTTGGATATTAATGCATATTAAGAGGCGGTATTTTTATAAAAAGGTCCCCTTCTGACATCACAAGGGGAGACAAATTTTAATGTCCTATTTTTAACATGCTTGCAGAGAATAGTTTACCAAAACTAAGTTACTGGGTTGTTCTTTTTACATTTTCTAGGTTGACAGAAGCATTGGGGACCCAGTTATAGCACTTCAACATGAAAAAAGTAAGATTTTCAAGATATTTCCCCTTTAATACAACCGTGAAGCTCACAAGCTGTCAAATACTGCTTTGCTGGACAGTGTCATAAGCGAAACGCTATTGGTTATTAAAAACGGGGGGAGGGTCTTCTCGATAGTTCCGTACCGACTTCCTGTTTCAGTTAAAAAGACGTCACCACATCAGATAATGCTGTGCGTTTCAAGGCTCTTCAGTGGGCCTTTAACAGTGAATTACAGTTGTTTTGTATGAAAGTTAAAAAGCCCACAGTAGTTACTGACAATTACACAATGCGAAATAAATATTCTGTTTTTGTCTGGTAATAAAACAACACAACCCTTCATGTGGCAGCTCTCCTAGAGCGTACGTCAAAGCGTAACGTTTAATCCCGCCCAGAGTCATCCGATTGGTAAGTGAGCACTACCTGATTTGTCCACAAAGGCAGCGACTGGTCGGGCTAGCAAACCTGTCATCCGCCCCGTTTCCCTTTCTTTGGTACCTTGACAAAACAGTGCGCTGCCTACTGGCTATTCCTCACGCCAATCAAAATGACAGCTCACACACGCGTTTACTATTGGCTCATTCGCCTGTCAATCACACCTGTCTAGGTCAACCATTGCTAGTGTGTGACTGTGCGTCTGCGCCGAGAGAAGGAGGAGGGTCTTCCACTCAGTCTTTTTATTTATTTCTTTGTTAGCAGCGGAAAATAATAAGTACAGCGATATATTCTTCCAAAGGACCGCCAATGTTTCCCTTTCGAACAAGGCAGAACCCTGGACCACACTGCTGAAGGTATTAAAAAGCCCGATTTAAGGGGGCGAGGATGAAGCGGCGCAATGCGGACTGCAGCAAGCTCCGACGGCCCTTAAAACGGAACCGAATCACTGAGGGGATCTACGGCAGGTACGATTCAGAGCTTCCGATAGAACCGTTATGGTTCCCGAAACAAACAAAAGGCTCTGATGTCGTTTTCTTAGTCGTATGTGATCTCACAGAGAAGCTGTAAATCATCTGTTTGTGCTAAGCTACCGTCAACAAAGCTGGTTAGAGGCAGACAGTCGTTTGTGTAGAAATGAATAAGGTGTTGTAGGCCTCATCGCGATGATCGTACAGATGCGTTTTAAAAGAAAGAACCCGCGAAACCCGTAAGTGTCTTTGGGCTCGGGACCCAGCCGTTAACGTCAGTAACTGTCAATCATCAGCGTGAGTGAAGTGACAGGTCCGTTAGTAACCGACACGAAAGCAGTGATCCATCCTGATTCGACTTTAACTCAAGACACTGTAATGGAAATAAGCGCAATTTCGTTTGCAAATCGTGCATGTGAAAGTGCAACAGAAAGCGTGAAGTTTATTCAAATTATAAAGCTGGAAAGCGGTTTAATCAGCATAGACCCCGAAAAACTAAAGTTTGGTACATTTTCCCTCAGAAGTAGGACAAACCACTTTTTTTTCTCTTTTTGTGAATTTGAGGTGCATTTATACGTTAAAATAACCAGTATTGTAACATTTAACTTGTATTATTGACCTAGATCAACTTAAATGAAAAGTCAGCCTTAAACTTTTGAAGGGATTAGTGTGGGAAATGAGATAATAAACTGTATCACAAGCAAATATATACTTATTTGTGCTTTAATTGAATACCCATAAATATTATGTAGCACATACATTATTATTTTAAATAAATGTAATCCTTTATACAGGGTTCCCACTGGTCATGGAATTTTAAAAGGTCTTTTCCAGACATTGAAAGTCAGGGAATATTGGGGATGTTTGTTTGTTGCTTTAAATTTTAGTTTCCATTTAACAAAACTTGTGACGCAAGGGATACCTTTTCCAGGTCCTGCTGACTACAATTTACACAGCTGTTTACTGGCACTGTTTAATATAATTCACGCCTTTAAGATGTATAGTGTACACTACATTATCCAAGGCTCACGGCGTCCCGGACCTGGGTCATGGAAATTCAGGTTTTTAGTTCGTAAAAGTCACTGAAAAGTCAGGAAATTTGGCTTGGAGTGGGAAAACTGTTTATACTAAAATTATTAAGATAGTAAATATCACACAATGAATCTTAGTCTTCAATTTTGTGTAATAGTGTTTGTTATTAATGTTAAAGTCACACAATCTTTACTTCCTAATGTTATAGTTTCAGATGAATTGCATATTCATGTAAACAGAACTGAAAATAAACGTTTAACCAACAAATTTAGAAATGAAATAGATTAGCATGTTTGACACATGATGTTTTTTGTAAGAGTACTGCTCGTATTCTCACGTACAAATGTAATATTTAGGATACTTTTGGAGAATAAGCGTAATTTATGCTGTCAGTAATGCTACGTACACACAAAACGCAGGGCATCGTGCTACTCGCTCTAGATCACACGCAGGATTTAACTTCATGTCATGCGAATTTTTCGCTCAAGGTAAATATTTTCAACTTGGGCGAAGACACGTTTGAGATGAATAGCGCATGTTTTCACGGCAATTGCTGCACCCATATCGCGTCATTCGCATTCCCCACGCGAGGACGTCTGATCGCGTCTTTGCATTGACTTTGTGTGTAATCTACTCGTGCAAAGCGTTGAACTCGCATCTGGTGTGAACCCACAGTAAGAGATGTAGTGTGTTGGTCTCAGTGTTTATGTGTGTGTGAACTTTAAGCCAAAATCGCTGTTGTAAAGAGATTTAAAGGTGCTCTAAGCGAATTGAAGCATTTTAGACCATAAAAATTTTTTTGTTACATACCGGAAACATCTCCTCACTATCTGCTTGCTGCCTGTCCGCTGATCAAACTGTAAAAAAACGCGATCTCTGTAGACAGCCCAGGCTTCACAAACGGCAATATCAACAAATGGCCAAACCTAGCTTCACAAAACAAAACAAAGTATTCCAGCCAATAAACGACAAGAAGGATTTGGGGGTGGGGGTTGGGTGCGTTCATGAAAGCACGGAAGGGAGGGGGAGGGGGAGGAGTTAGCTACGCTCTGTCTGTTTGAAAACAGTTCAAACATCAACAGGAAGTGACGTCGCACATTATTCGCTTAGAGCGCCTTTAATGCTAGAGGTTTCATAGATTTATGTATTTACTGTTGAAATAACTCTCATTAAAGGGACAGTTTACCTTAAAATAAAATGTCTCTTATGTTATATTACAAACCTGTATAAATTTCTTTGTTCTGATGAACGCAAAGAAAGAATTTTTGAGGAATGTTCATAGCCAAACCGTTCGTGAGCCCCATTTACCTCCATTGTATTCTTTTTCCTCAAAATATCTTTCTTCGTGTTCATCGAAATAAAGAAATTTATAAAGGTTTGTAACAACATGAGATTAAGTAAATGGTGAGAGAAATTACATTTTTATGTGTGAACTATCCATTTAAATGGCTTCGAAATCCGTGTCAGTTCAAGTTGTTGTGTTTTTTTTTTTGTGATTTACTGTATGTATAGTGTTTTGGTCTGTTCAGCAGGTTTGATTTTGTGAGTTTACTTGTGACATCAGTGTGTTAGAGGTCACACAATGTCTTTTATAAAGCTCACTTGTTGAAGATGCAGGTAGATGGTAACTAACTACTTATGGTGCTTTGTATCATGTTGAATATATACAAATAAATATTAATGCTAACATACAGATAATCTGTAAAGTGCTTCTCACTATGTTTGACTACATTTCAAATGTTGACCCACTGTAAGATGTGAATCTGCATTCGTGTAAATTTGGGGTAATTTTTATCCTCAAACCATAAATCAGACTTAGTTGAGCTTTTTTAGCAATCTTTTAGGCCTGTGTTCATTTATTTTGTTTACTGGATTAAAGTTTTATGAGATACTAAAAATATGAGCTTAAAGTTGTTTCTGTAAATATCATACTGTGTGGTGGTTTATTTGAAGTCTACACTTTTTTTTATGCCTGAAGGATATACTATCCTACTCAGCTCTGAATATTTTGTTTTGCTTTGGAAAATTGCCACGTTACAAAATTAAAGTGGTTGTGAATTCTGTTTCATATTGACTTGAAAATGTACCATATGTATTAAAGGTCACATTCTTTCTGATCACATTTTTTAAACCATAGTTAGTGTGTAATGTTGCTATAATAGCATAAGTAATACCTGTAAAATGAAAAAGCTCAAAGTATGCCAGGTGATATATTTTTTCTTTAACAGAATCGCCTTTCAAAGCCTACAGCGAACGTCCAGTTTGAACTACAGCCCTCTACTTCCTGCTTTAATGAGGTCACTAGAACAGTTTTTTGACTAAACTCCGCCCACAGGAATACGTCAGTCGCCAGCTAAGCTAACGGCAAGCTAAGCTGCTATCGAATCAAAACACACTAAACACGTGAAACATAAACACATGTTATATTGCACACTGTAAACACAACCAAAGCTTCAAAAACAAAGAAAGAACGGGACCTTTAATATCAGATTATGGTCAAAGTGAAACTGGGACAAATGTTTCATGATAAATTTGTATACATAATGCACTGAAGTTTCATTTTAAAAAGATGATGTTCTTATTAGTGGGTGTTTTGTTGACAGAATGTCAAAGCTGAACTATTATGAAATGTCATGTTTATAAAGCCATTGTACAGAAATGAAAGCCAGGGAGCATTAGTGTGTCTTTATTTTTGATAGGAGACCAACAATTTTTGGATTTGTATTAATGTCATGTCCTTGTAGCATGTAAATCTTTCTTTTGGGTGAATTCAGTGTAACTCTGATTTAAGTTTTATCCGTTACAAATTACATTAGCTTGTGTCTGTTGTTGTGTGATTTGTGTACTCAGTGTTTTTCTCAGTGAGTATGACATAAGCCCAGATCTACCAGTCCAGTGACTTTGTTTTTTTGTGTTGACACACAATAAACATGTGTGTCATCAGAAAGCTATTAATAGTGTCTTCAGCACCTGTCGGATCTGCAGCACACCTGTGCTGGAAAAACGTCCAGAGCTTTTTAAATGGAAATTGGTTAATCATAATTGTGAGATTTACAATAACAACTTGTATATCCAATTTTTACTCATACACTTTACTCGTACACAGTTTCTAAGTACGGTTTCATAAACCAATTTAATTTGATTCATGATGCGTTGGAGAAAGATCAAGTTGATAAACACAACACTAGTTTCCAGTACCCTTTCAAATTGCGCTAATTGAAATTTTGCATTGAAAATACGGCCAATGGAAACACATCAGTTTAGCAAAACCCACATATCGCAAAAACGTTTTTCACGCTCGCATAAGTTGGTGTTTAAGGCAATTCGAAAAATGTGCATAAATGCTGACGTGCATAAGTCACATGATCATTCTTTAAAATTGCAAAATCATGTACTTGTATCCTCCCTGAAATACCTCAAACATTGCTGTGCCCAAATATATGGGAGTTTCCTTGCCATTAATACTTGGATTACACGCCTGGGTCTTCTTCAATTAATAATAATGAGTAGTGTGGTGGTTGTAATATATATTTTTAGAAAATATAGAAGCTAGGCTAGTGATTCATTTTCTTCCCATTTGTAATGCAATTGGACTTGATTCACTGTTGGAGCCCATTAAGATGTTAATAGTAGATGTATCTAACTGTTCAGTGCCTCAGGATACTGTCTTGCTTGTTTTCATACAGATCTAATGTAGAAATCTTGAACCAGTGATTGTGATCTAATCTCTTTTTCTCTCTCTATGTTTCTCAGTACGTTCCTGTACCTGAAGTTTCTGGTGGTCTGGGCGTTGGTGCTGCTGGCAGACTTTGTTTTGGAGTTTCGCTTCGAGTATCTCTGGCCCTTCTGGCTCTTCATACGCAGCGTTTACGACTCCTTTAGATATCAGGGCCTGGTGAGTGCATGCGAGAAATACTTTTAATGATCCACACAATAAATGATTAAAGAGAGAGGTCCAGATATGAAGATGTTGTCATCATTTACGCCCCCCTCATGTTGATCCAAATATTGTTTTAATATTTCTGAGCTTTTCTTTGATGTACAAATAAAGTGGATGATTTATACTGACAAGCTCTGATATTCATATGGTTGGGAATTTTAATTTAGTTGTGACTTGATTTAGCTCTTTTAATTCATTCTTATAAATTCTGCAGATATCGTTCATCTAGCATATTTATGCCGGAGAGGTTGCCCAAATAGAAATTGATTTTGCACTTCTCAGGACATAGTAGATAATGCCAATATTTTGTCCTTATTATGAACTGTGAAATGCAAAAATGGATCAGTCACATCACAGGACGATTCAGTACACATCCAACATTTAATCTAAAATAAAAAAGCACAATATAAATTTATGTTAAGTGTAATATCATCTCAAGAGTGATGTTTAACACTAATACGTGTCTCTTTTTGTTTCAGGCCTTCTCAGTGTTCTTTGTATGTGTGGCGTTCACATCAGATATTATATGTCTACTCTTCATCCCCGTGCAGTGGCTTTTCTTTGCAGCCAGCACATACGTTTGGGTGCAGTACGTGTGGCACACAGGTAAGAGTGGCACACCTGTTCACAACACCCTTTCATCCTGTCATTCAAGTTCCTATCATGGTTCCTACACAGAGACATAAATGTAATGTGTGATTATTTCTTCGAATAATTGTACAGCCCTGTGTTTTGTTTTTTTACTTTTTGGCACGAGCATCTTTATCTTTTGCTCCATCTTTGTGAAGATAGGGGAACAGTTTAAAAGTGTTCACAGTTGCCAGCTAATTTTGGACTGTAATTCTGCGCTTTGTCCATTTGCTGTTGTGAGCTTGCATTATATTTTCTCTTTGTAAAGCATTCAGACTGTGAGCTTGCAGCTGTACGTGTGGTTATTTCTGCTGCTGTGACAGTATAGCTTTGGATCTTGGTGTCAACAAAAGGATTTGCCTCAAATGACTCATTCACTGCTTTATTCAGAGCTGACACTTCATGTGAGAGTCGCATTTTACCACAAGCTCAAAAGAACAAAATATAAGTTGTTATACTGACTTGATGCAGTAATGGAGGGAACATGTTAGGGGAGAACAAAATACTAGTGATGCTCCGATGTATCGGCCGCCGATATTTATCGGCCGATTTTTGATGAATTTGAAACCATCGGCATATCGGCAATAGCACGAGAAAGGCCGATACCGATTGTTTATTAATTAACTGCATAAAGAAATCCATTATATGTAACCTTTGAAGGTTGTCATGCTGTCTTATTATATTTGTTTTAGCTTAATTTGTGCCTCTCTTATTATGTTGGTCAGTTGAATATTAATCAGATCCAATCCATGTTCAGTAAACATAATTTAATGCAGAAATAAACTAGCTAATAGACCAACTGTATAGTATTGTATAAAAGTGTTTAATATCGGCATCGGTATCGGCCAGAAGTTGTCTGTTTAAATCGGTATCGGCCCCAAAAAATCCTATCGGTGCATCCCTACAAAATACTGTGAGTAAGGTAGGTACATTATGTGTGCCAAAGAGTTAAAACAATTTCAGAACTATTACGATTATAATTACGACTTATTTGCAGGGTTGCATTGTTTCAAAGCAGCTTTACATCAGAAAAAATTAAAACAAAGAAAATCGAAAAATTATTAAAAATATGGAATAGAATACAAGATATTACTTTTATTGACCTCATAAATGATACTATAGAGCAGGGGTCTCCAACCTTTTTGTGTGCAAGGGTTACCACAATGTGGATAAAACCATCTGGAGGGCTACTTTTTTGATATAGTCTTTTCTTTTACTTGTTGATTTTTTTTTATTTTACTTGTTTATATATTTTATTATTGTTTTAAATGTTAACATGCATAAAAGAAGCCAAGCTAATATAAAAAAAATATGTAATAAATTAGGGCTGCAGCAACGAATCGATTAAATCAATATAAATTGATTACTGAAAGCTTGGCAACGAATTTCATAATCGATTCGTTGTGTCGCGCAACTCACTGGGATTTTTGAGTATTAAAAAAAGTTTGAGTTAAATTTGGAGCGAACACACTTGGCCCCCTTGCGCACTGTGTTCTCTGTTGTTTCCGGATATTTAATTCGAGTGCAAGTCCATCGCTGCCAGGGATTCCCCATGGTCTTAAAGCCCGTAATCTTTTCAGTTCTTCCAGAAAAACGCTGAGTTTTTTGTGATTGTTGCGGGCAAAAGTCCTTGATCTTGCGGCACGTTTTCTTAAAAAATCAGATGGAATATGCAGGATATTTATGCAATTTTATGCAGTGAAATTGCGGGAACTTACAAAAACTGCTGGAACTTGCAAAAAATGTTTGCAGCCTTTCAATGATGTTCACGTCACATAATCATGTCACTTCATAACATTTCCATGGCAACAGGGGACATGGCTGCACTTGTGTGAGGTAAATGCAACATTTTTCAACTTTCTGCCAAGATATATGTGATTTTTGCAACGAAAATGAGGGGATTGTGAAATCATGCAAGCCCCGCGTATTTTGCCCACACCCGCACAGAAATCGGAAATTGATGCTTTGAAAGTGTGGCATATTTGAAAAAATGTGTCCCCCGCATAAATATGCGGAGTTTGGCTAATTATGCGTTAAATCATGCGATCGCATAATCGCGTTTTTCTGGAGGGACTGTTTTGCATGGGCACTTTACTAAAACAGCGCTTTAAATCGGTTTACAAACTAAAAGACGTAAAATGGACTTATGGCCTATATTTAGAATGACAGCCATAGAATACAGTGCATGTTGCTTATTTTGTTTAAAAGCATTGTCAATGCCAGTCTACATGTCTTTATAACAAGGAACTCTCTCTCGCTCGCTCTCTCTCTCTCTCTCTCTCTCTCTCTCTCTCTCTCTCTCTCTCTCTCTCTCTCTCTCTCTCTCTCTCTCTCTCTCTCTCTCTCTCTCTCTCTCTCTCTCTCTCTGTCTCTCTCTCTCTCTCTGTACACACACACACACTCACTAATGTAAATAATGTACTAAATTATTCTAGGAGCTTATGATTGCTATGCAGCATGATCATGACACACCACAGCAGTTCCTGTACCGCATGATCGACTGCAAACAAAAAGTATTGTTTTCTTCTAGACTAATAAACATGTAGTTCAATTATCCTTTTCTCATTATCTCAGTATCAGTATTTTCTTTCTACCATAAACAAATAAAAATGTCACTGACCGTTTGCGGTGTAATTGTAACAATGAGCACTCAAACACACCAAATCAATTACTTATTACTTATAGTTTGCAATGCAGATCAAGATGCATTTACTAAACAAGAAAAATGGCATGAGAAATTTTGTCTTGTTTTCTGAAAAAAAAACAACACCTCAAAATTAAGACTTTGTCAGTGACACATGTATCATTCGTATTTTGCACCGGCGCACAGCGGGTTTTTCCCTCCACAGACGCAGGTCGGCAAACTAGGGAATGAACTTGCGCTCCCTGGGCGGTTCAGCGCAAAAAGGGAGGCGTGTTCCGGCGCAAACCATCCCTGATGCTATTTTGCAGTTTCAAAAAACAATTGCGCCACTGACCAGAAAAAAATAGTCTTAAGTCAGTGGCGCGTTGCGCGTTGTTCATTATGCTATTTTAAGGGCTCATGCTTGACCATAATGCACAACGCGCACACACTTTGCATCTAATCTACACAGATGCAACAGTTATTTTTGCAAATCATAAATTGTTACAATAAAAAATATTAACACATGAGATAAGGGAAATCATTGTGGTGAGCATTGTGGTGATAGTTTTTATTTATTGTGTGGTGGCGTTAAAAAATTCTCATGCAAATAACGATTAAAATATTTTCATAAGTTTGTTGTGTGGCTGTATTACGTTTATTTTATGTAAATAATAATTTAAATGTTTTCATAAGAAACCTTAATGTATGTGAACTGGATTTGTAAGTGTATTTTGGGGTTTGACTGCTTGCGTTTCTTGGGTCCGATCTCAAAGCCCCCAAACCGCCTTCAACACTTTCAGCGGTGAGGGTGGACCTAGCGATGTCCTCTGCTGGCGTCAGGTTCTGTATAGAGGCAGATCCACCTCCCGTTACACGGCGTGCCCGATTTATGCTGGCAAGCTTGGGATTCATTAATTAATCATTGTAGCGCTTGGCGGAACGTCCTGGGGATGCCAGCTGATGAGACAATTGTGGCTATTTCCTCTCACGCCTGTTTAACCTATGCTGATTTGGGCGGGTTTCTCCCATCCCCATACAAAACAACTTCTCTGTCTTTGACTGCTCTTACAAGAACGTCGGTCTCCTCGGCTGTGAACCGCTCCTGGCGTGCGCCTGGTAAATCCGTCATAATAATAGCAACCCGCCATGGAACTTGCGCCCTTGCGTTTAAAGGGAATGTTGGATAGCGTTCTGATTTGTTTATTTGACGTTACACCCAAACCAATAATGAACCTACTTCAGACCAACCCCTTATTGATTTGCGCCTGGCGCAAGAGTTATTTCTCCCACCGGGAAAATAGCAACATCGCCCAAGATCCACCCACAAAGTCACTTGCGTTTTGCGCTTCACACTTGCGTTTCAGATCGTAAAAATAGGGCCCTATATCTCATTAAGATTATTTTGACCCCATTGGCAGATAATTTTGCTTCTTATTTGTATTTTTCTTTCTTTCTTTTTTATTATTTTTTGTTCTGGCAGCCCAGCGGCACTTTTTTTAAAGTCTAGATATTTGGCAAATGTAAAGCATACATGTGTATGTTTTTTGTGTTAGTCAATTTTTATTTTGTTTTATTTTATTATTATTACTTTAAAAGCTCAGGGATGTTCAAAGATCAACATGTTTGTGCACTTTCTGAAGATTTCAGTTTTGTTTTTAAATAAAGGGTTGGAAATTAATGCTTTTTATCCGATTCATCGAAAAATAATCGACTGCTGAATCGATTATTAAAATAATTGTTAGTTGCAGCCCTATGATAAATGAATATTAAAATCGAGGCTATTTATAGAATGTGCATTGGCTGGCAACTCACAGATTCCATGCGAGCAACTTGATGCCCGCGTTCACCATGTTGGAGACCACTGCTAGAGAGACTATATAGGACATTTATGGTGCTTTTCCATTTGATAGTATAGCCTGGTACGGTTCAGTACTGCTCACTTTTTGGGGGTTTTACACTTTGTTCACTACCAAGAACCTGGTACCTTTTTAGCATCACCTCGGTTCCAGGCAAGTCGTAATGATACCAAAACATGAAGTGTAACACTGCAGATCACTGATTGGTCAGAGAATCGTCGCTACCATCGTCATTGCTAAATGCAAGATTATCCCCATGTGCCGGCTGCCGGGTCATTAGTGCTTTGTTGTAAAAGTTGACAAACTCCCTTTTAGATGTGAAAAACATCCACATGACGAGAATCAAGAACACCATTCCATTGATATGTGTTAATAATCCCACCTATAATCCCACCCACTCTGAAGCGGCACTAAACTGCAATGGAAATGCAAACCGAGCCAAAGTGAGTGTAATACCGTACCGGTGAAAAAGTGCCAATGGTCAAAGACAAAATATGTATGATTTTGGTAATGAAATATTCGAAAAACACTTGCACTGTGTTATATATTTCATGCAGTGTACTTGCATGATCCCAAAGTTTTCAAGAATTTGTAAATTTTAAATAATGTCTCGTCCCTTGTAATAAAAAAAATAAAAATTGCTATTATTGATGTTATATCTGCGCTATCCTTGGCTTTCACTTGTGAATTTCATACATCTCTAGATGCTGAGAATGACATCTCCCATCATTTCACTCATTAAGCTTTGCCTTCGATAGTTCGCCTCTAGCGGTGAAAACATACATATTGTGCCTTTTAATATACACTAGTCAACATTCGAAGTGGATCAAAAAAGTTTATCAAAGGTGTCCTAAGACAAGAACGCATGTTGTCCAATATTTTAAGACAACTTTTATGAAAGGTTTTGATCCACTTCAAATGTTGACTAGTATAGATAGATGACAAGTATTAATTTAAAGGGATAGTCTGTCATAATTTACTCTCCCTCATGTTGGTACAAATCGGTATTCATTTCTTTGCTCTGCTGAACACAAAGGAAGATGTTTTGAGAAATGTTTGTAACCGTTATTGACCACCATTGACATTCATAGTTTGCCCTACTATAGAAGTCAATGGTGCTTCTGTTTCCTGCTTGATTACAAATATCTTCCTTTTGTGTTTAGCAGAACAAAGACTTGAAGGTAAGTAAATAATGGCAGACTTTTAATTTTTTTGTAAACTATCCCTTTAAATGGACATGCATTTTTAGCTTACATGGATGCAATAAAAGCATAAACTGTACCCAAGCATTATATACTTACAAAAATTATGTTTCCTGCTCATTTATTAATCTTAAACAAAAAAGCAGTACAACAAACACTTATATGATGTAAAATACTCAATATATTATTTGAAATGTACAGTATGTACAGTACAGCAGGCTCATTATTACTGCAACTCACTGCTGTACTGATTTTGATGCCATCTTTAATTTCCTTTCTCCTCTCTGATCTCTCTACAGAAAGAGGGGTCTGCCTCCCCACTGTGTCACTATGGATACTTTTTGTTTATATTGAGGCAGCTATCAGATTTAAAGATTTGAAACACTTCCACGTGGACCTCTGCCGTCCTTTTGCAGCGCACTGGTATGTGTTTCCAATCGCTCTTTACATACAGAAATAATGATGTTGATTCATAAATAATAAATGCATTCCTGCTCAATCTGTTCAGTTTATTAAAATAAGTTATGTAACGTATTAAAAGCATCGGATAGGTGTGTCACTATTGAGATACGTGACAGGGATTGAAGTGTGTTAGTCATGTTGTTATTGCTGTGACTAATAAATCTGCTTCACTGCCGCTCATCTGACATCTGAGTTTG
This sequence comes from Paramisgurnus dabryanus, assembly GCF_030506205.2. Taxonomy (NCBI): domain Eukaryota; kingdom Metazoa; phylum Chordata; class Actinopteri; order Cypriniformes; family Cobitidae; genus Paramisgurnus; species Paramisgurnus dabryanus. The sequence goes on from NC_133356.1 coordinate 6,417,513, forward strand.
CATCTGTAAATCCTGCATTCACAATCACAACACAATCACAATATTTACATGAAATCTTTTAGAGAATTTCCAAAGCAAATTACAAATGAAAGATCATTCAACATTTTGTCAGAATACACTAAGCATCTTGTTAAAGGGTACCCCTACGTTTAAAATTTAACAATGGGATTGGCTATATGAATGTTAAAGTGAAATCGTACAAATGTCATGGTTTTAATAAACTTGAAAAAAGTATACATTAGAAATGCGAATGTTGTGACATTTTCTAACACGTCTTGGCTGTCATTCACTGACACAAACAATGCAAATCATCTTTCTTGTGTTGTGTGCAGTATTGGATATCCTGTGGTGACGCTGGGCTTCGGTTTTAAGAGTTATGTCAGTTATAAAATGCGTCTGCGGAAACAGAAGGAAGTGCAGAAAGAGAACGAGTTCTACATGCAGCTGTTGCAGCAGGCGCTACCTCCAGAGCAACAGCTCATACAGAGACAAGAGAGAGAGGCTGAGGAAGGTAAGGCGGGATGAAGGGATGAGTTGATGCAACATTGCATACTGTGTCCTGTTTCTAGAGCTGCAACAACTAATCGATAAAATCGTTGAAAATTGATTATGACATTCGTTGTCAATGAATTTCATTATCGATTAGTTGGTCTGTAACGTCACATGCTCCCGCACCACAACACACGTATCAGCTGCTGTTTCTTCATAAAGTGTGAGCTGCCTGCTCAAAGTCAGTCATGTTTTATTCATAGCTCTGAGGTACTGAACACAATGTTTTACGTTTTTTCTGACTTCTGGCTCGAACACACAGTGTACAGTGATCTCTGCGTAGTTTTATTTTGCAAGCGTGTGAAAGTTGTGTGATCTTATTTCCTAATTTGTGCTGAAATATCAGAGAAAGCTCAAACATGTACATGTAAAAAAACACTGTGCAGGGGACTCTGACATAATATTAGTTTGCATCCATATAAACTCGCTCGCGTTTAAAATGACAGCAAAGAGACTCACCCACAGTCTCCACAGACCATCACCTCAAAGTATTCAAGATGGAAGCGGTCAAAGGTGGACAAAAGAGACTTAAATTTAAATACCAGGTGTAAATGTGATGTGTCTCTCGTCCACTTGTGATTTTAGTGTAAACAGCCCCAAAATAGGACGACCAGGTTGGTTAAAAGCACAGAAGCAAAAACAAAAACGAAAACAAACGCTGGTTTATAAAGGTTTAATTTCCTTAATTAATAAATAAATAAGTTATTCTGTTTTTGTCTAATTGATGTTGGGTTTTCATAAAAATAGTAATGAAACACAAAGCATCTGTTTTAAAGTAAGGGGGAAATCCAGTTTTTTTTCACTGTAACAACGCATGTATATCACCACTTTCATATCATAATGGTTTATTTATTTTGTTAAAGGGATAGTTCGGCCAAAAATGATATTAAACCCATGATTTACTCACCCCTAAGCTGTCCGAGTTGCATATGTCCATCGTTTTTCAGACAAACACATTTTCGGATATTTTAGAAAATGTTTTAGATCTTTCAGTTGATTAAATGTAATGTTACGGGGTCCACCCATAGTCCACGACCTTCAAGTCCAAAAAAAGTGCGTCCATCCTTCACAAAATAAATCCAAACGGCTCCAGGATGATAAACAAAGGTCTTCTGAGGGTAATCCGCACGGTGTTGTTGTAAAAATATCCGTATTTAAAACTTTATTAACGTAAATAACTACCTTCCGGTAGCGCCGCCATCTTAGACTCCTCTGTATTCAGAAGAGAGTATTAGCGTAGTTTACGCACTTTTCTTAGTGACGTATGACAAATTCGTAGGGCGGGGGCACAGAGCAGCAGCAGAGTAGCCTCCGTAGGCTGCGTAACCTCTCATCCTGAATGCGGACGCGACTAAGACTATTTATTTACGTTAATAAAGTTTTAAATATGGATATTTCTACAACAACACTGCGCGGATTACCCTCAGAAGACCTTTGTTTATCATCCTGGAGCCGTTTGGATTTAATTTGTGAAGGATGGACGCACTTTTTTGGACTTGAAGGTCGTGGACCCCGTAACATTACATTTAATCAACTGAAAGATCTAAAACATTTTCTAAAATATCCGAAAATGTGTTTGTCTGAAAAACGATGGATTATGCAACTCGGACAGCTTGGGGGTGAGTAAATCATGGGTTTATTTTCATTTTTGGCAGAACTATCCCTTTAATAACAAATAGTCTTAATATTCATCAAGGTCTAAAGTTGAAGTTTATTATGTTATTAAGTTTATTAGCTGATGTTTACTATTTAAAAGCTGCACAAACTTTTTTATTTAAGGCTTATAATATCTAAATCAAAAATTTTATATTGGTAAAACTGTAGTTGTGTGTGGCTTTTGCACTTTTTAAAATACAATTCTACACATGAATACTCTAATTTAGTGCCTGATTTATATTTTACCCAATAAGTTGAAAAAATAATCACCTGATTAATCGATTATGAAAATAATCGTTAGTTGCAGCCATAGCTGTTTCTTAAAGCTGTTTCCTAAAAAAATAAAGACAATTCTGTCTGTGCCCTCATTTCAGTCATTACAAAAAAGACAAAAACAAAGACTTGGATATTCTAGGGCTGTCAAAAGATTAATCGCAATTAATTGCATACAAAATAAAAGTTAGTTTTTGCATAATATATGTGTGTGCACTGTATGCAATTATCTTGTTTATATAAATACATTACACATGCATGTATATACTTAAGAAACATTTATATGTATATATATTTATTTAGATTTTGATATATTTCATAATTTTCTTAAATGTATACTTGTATGTGTGTATTTAAATATACATAATAATTACACACAATAAACACACAAATATATAACACCAACACAAACTGTTATTTTGTATGCGATTAATCGCGATTAATCTTTTGACAGCCCTAGAATATTCTTATACACATCATCAGTGGTGCTGTCACTAATGTTCACCAGGTCTAAAAGGGCACATATTATGTAAAATCCACTTATACTTCCCCATTAAACCAAAGTGGTCTCATAAGGGGGCGTGTACACCAAGGCGTTTATGCCAGTGGCCCACGTATGTTTTCAGTTGTTTCCAATGGAGGCGTCGTGCTTTGCAGCAGCTTACTTTTTTTTGCGCTGAGCGCACATAGTTCAAAAATGTAACGCTCAGCTCGTCAATATCACTTCTCACTCAGTCGTCCAATCACAGTGGAGAGGGGGCGGGAAAAATATCAGAACCAACCAGCACATCATTCATCAACTGATGAACGAAGCAAAGTATCATTGCAACTAAAGTACTTAGCTGGAAAAAACGTGGGTAAGGCCCACAGCCGGCATTCGTTTGCTGTTTTCAGACGCGTTTAAATGCTTTGGTGTACACGCTCCTTTAAGGGGGTCTCACACCGGGTGAGAAGCGTCGCATAGCGTCACGTCTAGGATAACTCGGATGTATCGTACATATGGCGGACGTGCACAATAAATAGCCCGAGTTTAGTCAGATAGTGTCAACTTAAAACTGCTAAATATACGTTAGCAGCCAATGTTAATAATTAACGATTTTGGACAAATATGATGCGCTAATGCGGCTAAAGATACTATTGCAGGGCTAAACATAAAGGACTGCCCGGTGGCCCGTGGGCAAGCGTGAGAGACGTTTGGGCCGGTAACAATTATTGTCACTTGCCCGATCGGGCCAGTGCTTCACCCTCAGACATTTACTGCAATAATTTGCACAATTTGCTTTCAGTTTACAGGTAAAACAAAACAGTTAAAGGTATAGCGGAAGATTTTCGTTTTCCGGGTGGATCACCACTGTTATTGGACATCCCAGATGTCAATCATTCTGATTATATGTTGACGTATAACCGTCGCACATGCTCGTCTCTACGTTCGCTTTCTGCACATGCGCACGTTCACGTGTATGTGTGTTGTGTTACGGTTTCAACCATTCATTGAAGGTCGCGTTCTCACTGTGTTTTTTTAAAAAGCCTGAGGTTCGCAAAAGAAAAAGTGTCTACGAATTGTATGACAAGAAGGGAAAGGACTATAAATAAAGAAACTAGACCAGGATGTTTATGGGAGACTATTTCACACGCTGGCGTGAGCTAAAAGGACAGGTTGGGCTTCCCACGCGAAGTTTCTACTGGAAAGGTACATTTTGTCATGCTATTTGGAGAAATCCATTTAAAATCACTGCTGGTAAAAGTTGATGTAAGCTATGATTTGCGATGCTAGCCCTGGCACAAGTCACGAACCGCACAGACACGGTAAACATGCCGACAGAAACTTGTAAACAGAGCGAAGAGAAGAACTGAGCTCCTGCATGCTCTCTCTCTGTCTCGTGCACGCGTTTAACAGGCGTTCCCTCTCAGGAGCATTTTTTTAAAAATATCGAGGGGCGGTTCTTTTAAATAATTCGGGAAAATCTTCCGCTATACCTTTAAGAGCCTTTTTATGTTGGAACATGTCTGTTGTATATGTATGCAATTATATTTGACTTTTGAATTTTTATTTTTAAATGTGTGACAGACACTGAATTTTTTTTATTGACGCCAAGTAAAAATTTTGGCAGGGTAAGTGAAAAATATAAAAAATTATTTGCGTTGAGCCCTATTGTCTCAGACTGTTTACAGGAATCAGATCTATTTTTAACCAAAAGCGCTCACTCTCTGTTGATAAGCTTGTTTGCATGTAAAGGTACACGCATAAAAACAGCGCTGTTTTAACCGCTCCCACATAGGGGCATTTTGAACATTCTCTAATAAATGATCTGAAACATCACAGACACATCTATGCACACCTGAGACTTGTATTACATCTTGTAAAATTGGCATAGTATGTGTCTTTAAAAAAAAACCTGAATGTTTTTACGTCACTTTGTTGCAAGTTGCTGTAAGCATAAGTTTAATGAAATATTATTGGTTAAAATGTCTCTCTCTTTCTCGAGCAGCACCAACTAAAGGACTAAACGATGTAGACTCTACAGCTGTGGCACAGAACGGCTCCGCATGCGGAAAAAAACCCTCATCCAACACTTTACCAGAACTGGAATACAGAGAGAAAGAACGAGGCAAGAACGAGTCAAAAAAACAACACAACAACCACAATCAGAACCATCACAGCAGCACCAGCAGCAGCATCTTACCATCGGTGGACAGTAAAGCTCAGGAGATTGAGTACATGGAGAACCACGTGAACAGTAAGAGACTGAGCAGCTCAGATCTGCTGGGCAGCACTGAGAACCTGCTGAAGGATGAACACTCTTCATCTTCCTCATCTTCCTCGTCCTCCAATTCCAACAAAAATTACAAAAACGCTAGCGGAGGCGGCGGGAGCTCATCGCCCCGAGGGCACGGAACGGCAAACGGAAGCGTGCCGTCCAACTCCGGGCCCTCGTCGTCCAGTAAGGGGGATAAGAAACAGAAGTTTGGAGGAGGAAAGAATTCAGCATCCAACAGAGACCCTGTGGAGAACTGCATTCCCAACAATCAGCTGAGCAAACCTGAGGCGCTTGTCAGGTAAGTGATGCCCATCAAAACGTGGAAACTGTTTGACGGCATGTACTACTTTGCATTCACATCATACTTGAATGGGTTAATTAGATCAGTTTTTAATTCTAATATAATTATGTTATAATAACCTTTTCCCTTTCGGACAGAATTTGGTCCCATTATTCCATTCTCAAAGCATCTGCAGCTTATGTATTTATGTAATTAAATTACATCCTTTAGTGCTTTATTAATCACAATATTGATTTTAATTTTATTAATTGTGTACATAAAAAAACAAATTGTGACCTAGACAGCATTTTTAGGCAACATACAGCATTTCAGATCCCAAACATGCTATCTAGCTAGGCATTTCACCTTATTCTTAGGCACGACTCTTTTCATCGATCGCTTTAATCCGAGTGACTCATGTGTTTGTTTATCAGGCTTGAGCAGGATGTTAAGAAGCTGAAAGCAGACCTGCAGGCAAGCAGACAGACCGAACAGGATCTGCGCAGTCAGCTGGGCTCCCTGGGCAGCTCCGAACGCAGCATACGATCTGAGCTCGGACAGCTGCGACAGGAGAACGAGCTGCTTCAGAACAAGTGAGATATTCATCTTTTTTTAATAACAAAGGCTGGGAATGTACCTGCGTTAATGCAAACTCTGTGTGTTTGTGCGCGCAGGCTTCATAACGCCGTGCAGGCGAAGCAGAAGGATAAGCAGACGGTGGGGCAGTTAGAAAAGCGCTTGAAGGCCGAACAGGAGGCTCGCGTGGCAGCAGAGAAACTTTTAGCGGAGGAAAAGAAACGCAAGAAACTTGAGGAAGCCACGGCAGCCCGTGCGGTCGCCCTCGCTGCCGCAACCAGGTGCTTTATGGATGCTAACCATCCTTGTTTCAATACGTTATGAATTAATAATTATATTTATTATATTATATTATATTATAAATATATTTTCTTATTCTTTTGCTGTTTTTTTATGTTAATGCATCAAACTAATTTGTGTGTCAGAGGTGAATGCACAGAGTCTCTGAGGAGGAGGATTTCGGAGCTGGAGACGGAGTGTAAGAAGCTCACGCTGGACATTAAGGTGAAAGAGGATCAAATCAGAGAGCTGGAGCTTAAAGTCCAAGTGAGGAAACTTTCCTGTGTTTAGAATCCACATTAACTTAATCATCTCCAACATACAGTGCATTAACTGTCTCCTGCTCGCTCTTTCTGTCACATCTCTCCAGGAACTGCATAAATATAAGGAAAATGAAAAGGATACAGAGGTTTTGATGTCGGCACTTTCAGCGATGCAGGATAAAACACAGCACCTGGAAAATAGCCTCAGCGCTGAGACCCGGATCAAGCTGGACCTGTTCTCTGCACTCGGAGATGCCAAGAGACAGCTGGAGATTGCACAAGGTTTGACATTCAATGTACACACACTTTAAAGGGATAGTTCAGCCAAAAATGAAAATGATCCCTTGATTTACTCACCCTCAAGCCATCCTCGATGTGCATGATTATTTTTTTAGACAAACGCAATCGGGATATATTAGAAAATGTACTGGCTGTTCTGAGATTTATAATGATAGTAAATGGTGCTTTGAATTTAAAGCTCAAAAAAGTGCATCCTTTCTTCATGGAAGTAATCCACATGGCCCAGAGGGTTAATAAAGGCCTTCTGAAGGCAATCAATTTTTAAGAAAAATGTAGGGGAGAGTGGGGCACAACCTAACGCTTTTTGGTTTTGGCTCAATCGTTCAAAAAATATTTGCGTTTAATTAATTTTATTTTTACACAAGTAGTCTAGTAGCCAACTAGGTGAACCCGGAAATGTTGAGAACACCAAAGTTTTATTGCAGAAATGTGAAGTATGGGTCCCCAGCATACAGAAACTGCCGGATGCTAATTTGCATATGTTGAGCAATTTGCATAATTTGCATAATTAGCAATATTAGCTTAATCGTCCATTTTGACCACATATTTTGCACTAAATGGCCAATTTCTACAATATGTGAGTGGTTTTAGAGGTTTTAGATGATGCTGATTTCATTTCTGGCATTTTCAGATTTTAAAGAGCTAATTTTATTACAAATTTTGATTTATTTATTCAAATTTTTATTACTTTCAGTCATAATTTTAGGTTATTTTATGGTAAATACTAGCCTGGTTAGCCAGACCTACATCAAGATGTAAGGTCTGGCAACTCTTCACACAAACGGCTCAATGCAAGGGGCGGGATATAAGGTTGTCCCTCAAAATGCCTCTGCACGCAATAGGATAGCGCTATGACCAATCAGAGCAACGAAGAAGGTGACGAAGTTACCGTAACCAGTCGGCAAAACTCCAAACACATCTTTCTTGCTTAAAAAGGACTTCAGTAGGGTTATTTGCTCTTCTCTCAAAGAAAAACAGAAGTCTAAGTCCTCCAGAGTCGCGGCCAAAGCCGCTTCAAAAGATAGCTGTTCGCCAGCAGCAGCAGCCATTCTTTGTTTTCAAGTAGGAACCGTTGCAGCTCTGTCGTCATCATGTTAAGCCCGCCCCACAGACGCTACACACGATGTGATTGGCCTGACCAAATTTTGGTTTTTGGAGCTGTTAAGTGTATTGTGAGTGCCTAGACTAAACCCTGGCAGCAAATATATTTTGCAGCCGCTAGGGTGCGTCTAGATTTCTAGGCTAGGTAAATACAATAATCTAACATTTCAGAATCATGAGTGCACTTATAAATGTTGATTCATTGTTTACAGGGTATAGTGAGGCTGAATCCCCTCCTGACACTTTTGAAGATTCAAAATAGCTTTTTGGATAAACAATGAATCTTTGTTAGGCTGAATGTTATGCATTTCTGGATGAAAAAGCAATGCGGGTATTTGACATAACTTGGATCCTGGAACTGTATGATACATAGTAATCGGGTAAACTGAAACTTCGCCAGACGCAAGAGTTAAAACTGAGTCTGGGCAACCCGGGTCAGCTCGCCAAACGCAAGGCTAACCAAGAGGGCTTCACCTCTGCACCAAGGCAAACATGTAAATATGCCATACAAGACAGGCCCCGCAAGTCACTAGGGCCATTCCAGAATGGCAGATGTGCTTTCCAGGTTGGTCCGCAAGTCGCAAAATCAAATGAGGACCCAGTTAAAACTCCGCCAAACGGAAGAGTTAAAACTGAGTCTGGGCAACCCGGGTCAGCCTGCCAGACGGAAGGCTAACCAAGAGGGCCTTACCTCCGCACCACACAAAGCACACACTGGCTAACACCTTCAGGCAAACTGCTATGCCTCACAATTAATAAAAAGGCAGCCTCATCATCTTCACTATTCTCTTCTGTTCTGTCATCATCTTCTCCAGACCCTTCATCTCTTTCTTTGTGTTCTTGGTGTTGTGTAAGTATGCAGTATATACCATCATTGCCTTTGCAGGAACAATAACTGGTACAGCCCAGACCTGCAGCTACACAGCTGGACTTTGCTGATGTACAAGGTTTCAACACAGCTTTGAAACCACAGCTGACAACATCTAACAAAGCAGGAGGAGCAACTGGACTTGAATCCTGTGTGGGCATAAGCAGTTCCTCTCCTTCCTTTAGACCCATCTTCTTGTCCCATCCAAACAAGGTGATATCCACAACCGGTGGATCAGGCTGGTCAGCTGATTTTCATAGTAGCACCTGTAGGTGGGCACGTCTTCCATGAAGGCGCATATTACGTTCTGTAGGAGGTAGTGCTTTCACTGCTGGGGGCCTTTTGCGCTTTCGGTAAATTTCATACGGGCTCCATCCAAGGTTACAGAGTTCCTCTGATTGTAAAGATATTTTAAAGTCGCTATTTTTGCCACTGCATGGTGCAAACAGACACTTCTTTCCTGACATTTCGACTTGATCAAAACGTTTCTCTTTGTTTTGAAAGTACTTAAAGGACAAGTTCGGTATTTTACACTTAAAGCCCTGTTTACAGATTGTTTATGATGAAATAGTGAAATAGCATCTTTTGCAGCGATTTTTGTGTGAGCATGTCAGTGAACACCCCTGACCACTCACTGAGTTTCACGTCTTTGTAAACGAAAGTTTAATGCATTTTAGAAAGGATTGTTCCAGTGCACCATTAAACCCATTGTAGAGGTGTGAGGTGAAACACAAACACCCAAAAATTCTCAGGGCAGCCGCATATGTCGAAATTTCAGCCAAAACCGTTCTATTTCATCATAAACAATCTGAAAACAGGGCTTTAAGTGTAAAATACCGAACTTGTCCTTTAAACCTAGATCCGAATGGTTAAATTAATACTACACGACAACTTGAGAAAGCAGCAAGAACACTGAATATCAAATGTTTTTAATCCATTCCTGATCAAATCACAAGAAGTCTGAATTTAAAAAAAGAAGAATACAAATTTTTTTTATAATGGTAACTAATTTTTGAACACCAGATTCACTCACAAAATGGATCTGAATAGAAATTTACAATGTACTGAACAAAACTGTCATTATAACTCATTATAACCTTTTATCTTAATGTGAAAACATAAATATGATATAAGAATATAAAAAAATCTGCAAGGATAATTTCGACTTTAAAAATAGACTATGCTCCTTTGCTTCACAACATACTTATTGTATATAACAGCTCACTGCAACAGCTTATTTGCATAAAAACATGACCAGACCTTAAGAAATGTAAACATATTGAGGTTATCAACATTCACATCAAAGAGCATGAGTTCTTGTGATTCTGAAATGTGAGAATATAGTGTTTACCATAAAAATAACCTAAAATTTTGTTCGGAATTAATAAAAAAGTGTCTAAATTAATCCAAATCTGTTATAGAATTACCATTTTGAAGTCTGAAAGTGGCAGAAATGAAATCAGAATCCTCTAAAACCTCTAAAACCACTTACATATTGTAGAAATTGGCCATACAGTGCAAAATATGTGACCAAAATGGACAATTAAGCTAATATTGCTAATTATGCTAATTATGCAAATTGCTCAACATATGCAAATTAGCATCCGGCAGTTTCTGTATGTTGGGGACCTATACTTCCCATTCATGCAATAAAACTTTGGTGTACTCAACATTTCCGGGTTCACAATGGGGCTCTATGGGCTGGCTACTAGACTAAAGCAACACAACAGTTCTCTGCTAAAAATGACCATTTAAAGTTTGTTTCTATTACTTACCATTCTTGGACAATTACACCAAACGTGACAGAAGTGCAAACGTTACAACTTACCCCATAGGTGTGGTTCATTGTAACAGGCAGGGGGTTAGTTAGTTGTAACACTAGATAAAAATTAAGTTTGCAGGCAAATATTTCAATACTTTTTTGTCTGTATACTTGAAGTGGATATTGTTTATATATCTGTCTATAATAGACAGGTATCCACACTGTATTCATTCATCCAGCCCTTTTCTGACAATAGTTCAATTATAAATGGATACAAATGTCTAAATAAGTGAGAAAAAGCAGCACAATTATGACAACAAATTTTTTATATATGACCCAGTCTGTAATAATCATTAGGGGTGTGACGTTAAAACAGGTGTGATTAGTTAAAACTTTTAAAATAACATGATTTCAGTTTCTTATTCATTTATTTAGTCATTGAGGATTTTTTAAAAAGTGTATAAATATCGTCTCGTCTCGTGAATTGAGTGTCTCGTCACACCACTAATAATCATACTACAGTTTTAAAATCAAATTCTGAGATAATGAAAATCAAAGTCTGATTTTAGCCATTCATTTCATTATGATTTCAATCTTTGACGTGACCTTATTCAATTAATATTAAAGATATGAATAAAAATACATTTTAGACACGATTTTTGATAAGACAGGCACATTTATTTTGTTGACAGCCAGCAATCATTCGTGTGTAGCCTATTTAAAACAACAGCAAGAATTATGCTAACTTTAGCAGTTTTCATATCTTAAGTGCTGAGGGGTTAGTTGTAACACAGCGTTACATTTAACCCCGCTAGGTCAAAATATTTTCAAGCCCACCAAAAAGTTGCTAAGAGCTGCAGACATATTTCAAAACAATGCTATGTTTTAGTCAACAAGACACTGATTAATATGACATAGCATTGGATTTGGTATCTTACACATCCAACTTAGAAACCGAAAGAAACATATGATGAAAAAATTTACTTACATGCTACCAAAACACTCGTTTATAAATAACTCTCTGGAAAAACATTATACATTTCCATACATTTGCGGGAGATCGTCTTTTGGCAGCGTGAAAAAAATACTGGAAAACCAAAACACTCAACCTTGTGCAACAATGTAAACAGTCCGTGTTACATTTTCTTTCAAATTTAAAAATAAATTTTCCTTAAAAGAAGACCTATCCAAGTCTCACTCTTAACTAGTATTTTGTCAAATAAAAAATAAACTAAATGCTTTTCTCTGTGTTTGTTCTATTCAGGTCAGATCCTACAGAAAGACCAGGAGATAAAAGATCTAAAGCAGAAGATAGCAGAGGTGATGGCAGTCATGCCCAGCGTGGTATATTCAGCAGACACGGGCAGCATGACCCCAGTTACGCCCCATTACTCCTCCAAGTTCATGGACACCAGTCCATCAGGACTGGACCCGAACGCATCCGTTTACCAGCCCCTGAAAAAATGAATGCTTGTTTCCCACCACAACAGACCTCCACTCATTCTTTCATACACACACACACAAACAGACAGACACACACGCACACATACACGCACAGTGTTCTCTGGTTGTTTTTTTCCTCCATAGGCCCAGATTCAGTTCATCTTTGGCATGTCTGTGGCTCAGATTGTTTTTTTCGTCTTCTAATACTACAGCTTCTTTCCTGGGCAGAAGGATGTTGTATTGTGTGACTGTATTTGTTGTAGTAAAAAACAAAAGACAAAAAAGAAAAAGGAGGCTTTTAAGGGACATCACACGTCGAGTAGGAAACTGCTGTTTCTTTTCTCTTGTAAATGTTTAGAAACCTTACAGAAGTTGGTGAGTATCTTCCCTCAGTCAAGTTCAGAGATCACTTCACCTCCATGTTGGTTTTATATTTTTTGCTTTTTTGGATGGGAGGGGGAGAAGAAAGATGGACCCTTAGTGTAAGATCCGTTGTCCCAGGTGCTCTAACCCATACAAGAGGTCAGCCGAAAGATATTTTTACTTAAGAATGTCACAATTTAAGATGCTAAGAATGTACTATTTAACTAATAGAAAAAAATAATAATTGGCATAATGCAACGAAATTGTTTAATCTGACAATTCAGTCTTTAATGAATGGTGATGAATTGGTGTTGGTTTCTGATCAAGCCAAGCTGTGATGTAACAAACCACATGCAAACGACCCCTTACTAGTCATTTTTTTTTTTTATCACTATTGAAAGATAATCAGTGCCTTCATACGGGACCTCATTGGTGCACCTCAAAGATCTCTTCCCCTTTGCCATCAACTAGCCAACCTTTTCACCGAGCATCGGTTTGACGGCTCTGCTTCTGTTTGATCCTTTTACAAGCCTTGTGAATTCGGTCATTTGTTTACATTTATTTATTTATCCAGCATTGCACTATTGCGTTGTTGACTTCAAGCTCGTAAGGGAATATGTTAAGTATGAAAACGCACGACACTCTCTTCCCCCTTATTTTCTTATTGTGTTGGCCATCTTGCAGTATCAGATGTGTAGTCCAGTGCCAATGTAGTAAGGCTGTAATTTAGTTGAATGAGGAAAGTGTTTCAGACCCATCTGGTTACTGGCTGGTCCAATGATCGAAGCTAGAGGAACGTATTATTATTATTATTATTATTGCTATATCGTTTTTGTCTCGTTGGCAGAGGAATACTCGGTTGTTCCACTTGATGGCGCCAGTGCAAAAAGTATTGCCACTTCACACTCTTAACTCAAAAGTGTTTTCATAGGAATATTACGGTCACTGTGGAAATGAACAGAGAGCTTGAAGTATTACTGAGCTAATGTCAAGCAAACCCACTGATTTGTGTTTAAAGCTAACAAGATTTCCGAGCTCAACCCAGTTCCTTATAACGATCACGGCGCCACAAATCTTAACCGGTCAGCTTAAGGTTCTGGTCCGGATGGTTTGGGTGGGGTTATTGTGTTAGTATTGATTTTTGATGGGCGGGAGGGGGGTTGGGGTAGACAGAGTCAGTCCTATGTGGTATTGTAGTTCTCCAAGATGGTTGTTGTTTTCGGTGTCTGTGTTTTTCAAACTATGATGTGATGGAGGACTTAAAAAGTTTGCGATGTTCAAGTGGTTTAAATGAAAGAGGGAAAAAAAGAAAGTTATTCTGTTTATTTGCCCACTGTCATTTCTCTCTTTTCTGTCTGTTTGTCAGCCAGAATTTTGGCTGCGTTCTCGGTCTCTGTGAGGTTTCAAGTAATAAAAGTTTTTTTCTGGCATTGCTTTTCTGTGTTCTGCTCATTTATTGTTGTGAGGACTGATAACTTTGACAAAACTGAACTGGAAACAGACTAAAGTGTGGTATAACCATGAGGGCGCACGATGCAAAGTTCGTCACAACATGTCTTTAGCCCGTCATGTGTGTGGTTCGTAATTTCAAAATGTGTTCGGTGCATCAAGTGATCCTATGTGCATCACGTGTCTTGTCAAAATAAGTGCCTGCTGCAGAAAGGGTTTCTGATAAAAGAGACGCTCACATAATGTCAGAGTTTACTGTTAAGGGAGTGTCTTGCGAGTATTTTGTGAACGTGAGCGTCTCTTTTATCATTAACGGTTTTGACGCATGTGCAGAAGGCACTTATTTTGACAAAACACGTGATGCACATAGTTCACATGACGCAACAAACACATATTTTGAAAACACGAACAACACATGACACTCAGATGAGCAGTCACGAGCCGCCCCTCTGAAATGAGCTGCCCGATTTTACCTAATCGATTTTGACCACCAAAATATAAAAAAACACAATATTGCATAATTAACTCTTCATTGTTTAACATTGGCTCTTAAAGGGATAGTTCACCCAAAAAAAAAAAAAATCTGTCATTTTCTCATTCTAAACCTGTATGAATTTTTTTTTTATGAACACAAGAGATATTTTGATAAAAGATGGTAGCTGATTGTAACAATTGACTTCCATAGTAGGAAAACAAATATTATGGAAGTATTGTGATAAATCATGAAGTGCACACAGTTGACGGTACCCATTAAATTGAGTTTTTCCTACTATGGAAGTCAATGGTTACAATCAGCTGTGTGCTTACCATCAATTTTCAAAATATCTTCTTTTGTGTTCATCATAAAAAATAAATTCATACAGATTTAAAATAAAATGAGAATAATATTGCCATAATTTTCATTTTTGGGTGAACTATCCCTTTAAGAAAAAATGCTATTTCATGTTTAAGTCACTTTGGATAAACACATCTAGTAATTAATTATCACCTTATGTTGCTTTGTTTATGGGGTTGGAATTGCTGCAACACATCTGCATATATTTATTTTAAGAAAAAGTCACTTGGTTCAAAAATGCACATTTTTGCAGCAAAATGCCTACAGATTCTCCAAGCAGTGTGAGTGTATGAGTGTGATGCCGACATCTTTCATGCGTAAGAGATTATTAAGTGCATGAATAAATAAGCAAGCAGAGCATTCATATTAAACACCTCTTTTTATAACCATGCTGATAGGCACTTCATTAACCTCTCTAAATGTGAATCCACAAGCCATTCTCCGCAAAACTTTAGAGATATGATATCAACAGCTACAGTTCATTTTTAGATATCCATGATAAGTTTTCTACATCACTACCTTAAATTGTCCTACTAAGTAGCTAACCGTCATCATTTTCTCACTTTTATGTTAAACCTATCTCAGACATTGCTACTATATGGGCTTTGGGAAACCTGGAATTATATATTGCACATGAGTGATGCATTACATAAAAAATTTAAAAGTAAATCGATGGAAAACCTTGACGGAGCACAAAAATTATTTACCCATAAAATCAACCAAAGGCTCCGGACTGCTCTTTTCGGCATATGGAGGCATTAATAATGCACAGAAGCTGGGTTTAGTATGGCACCCACACCACATTCCTAGCGTCCAGTAGATCAGGATGAACTGGGAGAGTAAATTATTCCCACAGGCTTTATGGATGTTGTTTCACATTCAGCCTACCTTTAAGAACGTCATCCATTAGGATCACACGCATGTTGGCAAAATATAAACCCAGCTAAAACCAGCATAAGCTGGTAGCTGCAAGGTGGCAGTAGCTGGATTAAGCTGGTCCTCCCAGCCTGGCAAAGCTGGTTTTAGCAAGTCTTCCAGACCTGAGAGACCAGCTTTAGTATGGAAAACATCACATTATGCAATGCATTTGTCTGTCTAGTTCTATATATAACAAATTTGCATTGGTGAGCCTTATGATCTTGCCTAAGACCAGCCTTACTTTTATCCAAAGCCACTTACAATTGCTATATAAGCATTTCACAAACAGTGTCGATACAATATGCTCACTCAGGAATGCTGAAGGTCTGGATGTATCACATGAACGCTCTTAAACATTACATCACATTGTATATTCATTAGTTACCATCTCCTCTCTTTATCCATCCACAGTCATGTTTACTGTGTGTTCACATGAAACTAAACAGGTTTTGGTGGGTCACTGTGGTGGTCAGAAGAACCTGATGATCCAGTCAAGATGACAAAACACAACGACTTACTCAGATGAACACTCTTACCTGCTTTTCACCTCTCGCTTTTATTGACATTTCTTTTCTTTTTCATTGGGTGATGATGGGCTGTCAGTGAAAGCGGAAAAAGCTGAGCGGAGACATTTCAAAATGGTTAATTTAGTCATGGACAGTACACAGTGGCCCTTAAAAGTAAATGGACACAAAGTCACACTTGAATGTCATTGCATTTGATCAAACCAAAAGTGGTATGAAAACACATTGATGACCTTTTCTCAGAGTTAACTTCACTTTTAGAAACTATTTGCTTCTATGTTTAACCAGCTAGTATCAAGATGATTTTCAGTAGTTGTATGAAGTCAGTTTAGACACAGGTGTCCTAACACAATTGTAAATTAGTTTTTCACAGTAATGAACATGATCCACAAACGTATGATGAAAAAGAAATTTTGACTTCACAATTTGGGTGCCATGATCCAATTTTTTGGCGTTAAACTATTATGCACTAGAAGTTTTTTTTTATTGCATATGAACAACAACAAGAGATTTATAGCAATGCATTGTACATAAATGCCATCAGTATACACATGTATATGATTTACATAATCCAAACAAGAACATAAAAATAACCAGAGAAAACATAAAAGAAGTCCCCCCATATAAATGTGATGCAGTTTATTTGTCTATTTCAAATTTGCAAATAATATTAAAAGCCTGGTAGCTTTTTTATTTTTACATTTATTCAACACAAGTATTGCTTAAATTCGTTAATAAAATTGACCAACAGACCACTTCATTTTATGTATATTAAACTTCCCAATTAAGCCCAGTAATTGAATAACATAGGCTTTTTCAATTATTCACATATATCATTATATCCAACTCATCCAGTTTAACAACTATATTACATTTTCTTGTAATAATATTTTCGACATCAAACCAAAATATCTTATGTAAAAGCAACGAAAAAAATTAATTATTTTTTTTTATTTCTCGTTATTACAAAATATACACGAATATTTAAACCTCTCTAATACATGTTTTACTAATAAATTATGTGCATTATTTTTTAAATGAAACTTTTTTTGCTTGGTTATTAACAAAATTATAAACTCTTCTTCAAGCCTTGCGCCAATTTAAATATCTAAATATTGATGATTAAAAAATATCTAGCTTGGGGATATGTAATATCATGTATTAAGTTCCTTTTAAAAATATTTGAAATGCTTTCTTTTAAGATATTACTATTTTCGATAAATATAGTTACTCAATAGGCGTTGTCAATACGTTATCAACCGTCATGTCAATCAAACACGCGCCCGTTCTGTTTATATACACGCGCGAAGCTCCGCCCAACCTACGCTCACTCGCGCCCGGCGTCATGACAAAACATTATCCGGTTAATTTACATACTCAACTCCGCCTTGCAAGGCGAGCATGTTCGTACATCCACCCGGGATTGTCCGCAAAAACAGGAGGAAAATCACTGGCTTCTCGAGAAGCTTTCCTTTCCCACGGTGAGAGGATCGGGTTCGCGAAGAATCTCGTCCTCAGGACTAAACATTTTCAAAATAGATTATTATACAACATGGACGCGTTGAAATCAGCCGGGCGCGCGATCATTCGCAGTCCGAGCCTGGCAAAACAGTCATGGATCTCTGGAAAACACAAAAGTGAGTTTAACAGCTGTCAGTCTGTCTAAAATGGCCTTGAAAGTTTTTGTTGATGTCTGTTGATTTGTTATGAAGCTCAGAATCAAAGTAAGTTCTTTGACACGTCTGTTTCCTCTGTTTAATTCGTATGTCGTTTACCGATTCACACCGTTTAAGCATTTAACCATGGTTTTACTTCAGTAATCATAGTTTAACTGCAAAACTGAAGTAAATTTACTATTTCCTCACTGCAGGAATCATAGTTAAACTATGACAGTAGTAAAACGATTGTCATACACATGGTAATCAATCAAGAAATGTGGTTACTGTACTTTTATTACAATTAAACCATGGTTAATTTTAATAAGGATATTAGTCGACAGCATCTATGGTACAAGTTCAGGAAATAGAAACTTAAGATCCCTTTGGGGTCTGAAAATTGACACGTGAGATCAGATCAATGCGTATCGATCTGTCTGTAAGATCCCGGAATGACGTTACAATCAATGCGCTCGTTGTTACTTTTGATCGAGTTCTTTCGTCGTGACGTCACCGCCGAGCTCTTCCGCTCCTAAAAGTCAAGTTCTTCAGATACCACAGCTATGGATTTAATAGATCAACGTTGTAATTCGCTCACAAATCAGCTAAAAAATCACATCACCACATCGCAAACACTTTGTGTTACAGATCAATGATCTCCTCTCTGTTCTTCTTGAAGTTCACGACATTGCTTATGTCTGTATGAAGAGAGGTTGGTTTGCTGTAAAGAACTGAACTGATCTTGGCAACCCGGTGTTGCTAGGCAATCCTTTTCAGGTGTGCATACCAGTCTGACACGGGTTCGCTTTATTTGGTTAAAAAAAAGAAAGTCTGTGTTGGTGCTCTCTGGGGTATTTATTTTCAGCCCCAATTAAACCCTTGAACCCTCGGCAGTCACACCTGTGGGTTTGCATGCACTATACTAGCCGACAGATGTTAGTGTGTGTGTGTCTCTTGTGGCTGCTGGTTTCACTGGATCCAGTGGTCTCTGATCTCAGTTGTGGTGTGGATGCTCTATGTGCAGCTGTCAGCTCATGATTTCAGTCCATCTGTTGCATTGTAGCTTTGCACAGAAACAATCTCACCTGATGGCATTTTTGTTTGGATCTGCTGGGGAACCCCTGAACAGAACACTATAGAGGTCAGATCGATGTCATCACCCTACTGCGATGTTTGGGGTGTTATTGGTGCCCATTGTGTTGTTAGGATGTTTGTACTGGCCAGTGTTAAATCAGGTTAGAAAATATTGTATGCAAATGTATTGTTTCTCTGTAGTGTTTTTTTTGATATCAAAAATATACTGAAGCAACAATTTTTTTTATTTGTTAATGCACATTAAGACCTCACAATATCTTCCTCTTCACATGTGAAGTGAGATGCCATGCTTTGCTGTGCTCTCACACGTTGAGTGTGGTTTTGTGGTGGGGTCAGATATATTTTGCACAATTCTTGTTCAGTCAGCCTCATTGCAAAGCCAGTTGTTTTACTGACGAACTTGCGACTACAAGAGCGGTTTGAATTGCAATATTGCATGCTGAGGAACTGTTCTGGAATCAAACACAAAACACAAATGACGAATGCTGCTTTAAAGTCATCTTGCAAAGTTCGTTTTTATATGTTTAGAAGTTATGGTTACAATGTGATGTGTGGTTTTGGTCAGAATCAAGTAGATTTTGTCTCCTTTTTCGTTTTCCTGTTAAACGGAGGGAGATTTTCACTACGGTAAAGAATTAGTTAACACTGATCCAATGAACGGCAAAACAGACAAACACCAACAGTTGGTTGAGTTTGTCAGCATTTGTCTTTATTTGTTGAATAAGTGTGAATTAGCTTGAAGATCAGTAAAATGTCTGAGATGATTCGAAGGCGGTGTTTATAGAAACGAAATCTTACGTAATTTGGGCACACTTAATAATTTGATGATTTGTTTTTTAAATTCTAAGTCATGGTATAAAGCAGACATCCCACCCTGCAAAAACTCATTTCAGGGAGGTAGCTCACCGAACCCCCCCCCCAAAAAAAACCTTACTATAATAAATTATACATTAAAGGTGCCATACAATGTAAAACTTTATTTACCTATGCATTTGAATAATAAGAGTTATGTACTTGGTAATGACATATCGTGAGCCTCAAACACGTTTGTTTCCTTCTTCTGTACCTTGTGCATGCAAAAGGCTGCTGGAAAACAGGCCAATCTCAACTGTGAAGTTACAGTCGTGATGTATGCCCCAACATTAAATTACACATTCAATTAATTATGTTGTAATTAAGTTGTGACTGCTGAGTTAGCAGCGCTATATGCTAGATAATGCTATATGCTAGCGTTTAGGCTAAGTCCATACTGAAAACCCCCACAAACTTACCACTCAGAAAAGTCTATTAACAATTTCCAAACTTAAAGGATAAGTCAATTTTCTTAAAAAAATCCAGATAATTTACTCACCACCATGTCATCCAAAATGTTGATGTCTTTCTTTGTTCAGTCAAGAAGAAAATGTTTTTTGTGGAAAATATTCCAGGATTTTTCTCATTTTAATGGACTTTAATGGACCCCAATACTAAACAGTTTTAATGCAGTTTAAAATTGCAGTTCCAAAGGACTCTAAACGATCTCAAACGAGGCATAAGGGTCTTATCTAGCGAAACGATTGTCATTTTTTGGCAAGAAAAAAAGCACTTTAAAACCACAACTTCTGGTCTTCCTTCGGTCCTGTGACGTGCCAGCGCGACCTTACATAATTGCATAATGACGTCGAAAGGTCACGTGTTGCATATGTGAAACGCACATTCGCGGACCATTTTAAACAATAAACTGACACAAAGACATTAATTAGTATCATTCCACATACAACAACGTCGGAAAGGGTCCCCTTTCTCCAGACTTGTAAACACTGTGGCGCAGTATGCACACGTCATTTGTGACCTCTTGACGTGATGACGTATTGCAGGACCGGAGGAAGATGAGAAGTTGTGGTTTAAAAATGCATATTTTTTTTTCTTGCCAAAAATGACAATTGTTTTGCTAGATAAGACCCTTATGACTCGTTTGGGATTGTTTATAGTCCTTTGAAACTGCAATTTTAAACTGCATTAAAACTGTAAAGTGTTGGGGTCCATCAAAGTCCATTAAACTGAGAAAAATCCTGGAATGTTTTCCTCAAAAAACATAATTACTTCTCGCCTGAACAAAGAAAGGCATCCACATTTTGGATGATATGGTGGTGAGTAAATTATCTGGATTTTTTTTAAGAAAATGGACTAATCCTTTAAATTCCGTATATTCGTCTGATACAGGCTCAAACATAAGGTCTGTTTACACACACAAAGAGCTACTTTAAGGAGCTGCTCTGAGAAACAGCCAATCAGTGCAGAGGTCAACATTATTATTCATGACCCCTTCAAATAAGGTAATAATAGACCATTTCATTCTGGGGGCAAATTCTTGAGTTGTAAATGGACATGTAGAACCGTCTCTGGATAATTTTTGCTTTTAATAAAGCCACATACCTTCTATGTAGATATCAGAAAGCAATTTAACAGATTATTTCAATGCATTCTTTAATTATAATAATAATTTATACATCATTACATTATGATTTCAAAAGGGTAGGTCTTTAAACAGCTAGTCAGATATGCTATTTAAACAAATGAGACCTAATGAATAAATGACTCTAAAAACCCTTGTTAAGCAGGGATCCACTTTAATGTACTTACAATGCAATGTTATATTTTCTTGTTTTTGGACACTGTTATTTACAGTACAGTATAAATGAACTACAGTCAACTGCAGAGAGCAAGAGAAAGAAGTTGATTATAAAGCCCACCTACACGAAAACTGATTGGTCAAGCTATCAGAACGAAATACCAATCATGATACAAACGCTCTTGTCTTATAGCTCGCTATGTCAGTCTCTTCAGACTGAATCTTTGTAATAAATTATTTGAACTTGACCTCTCTTAACTCGAACATTTTTATATAATTTCCGGGGTATTTTATATAATTTGCATGCATCAGGGAGCCGCTATCAATATGGAAGACTCCAGGAATGTCCGGGGGTGGTGGGATGTCTGTTAAAGGCTCCATCATTACATTCCAGAGACCGATTCTCTTCGTATCCATGGTGACATTATGACGAACTAAGTCACTTTTTGTTACTAATGGACCAGTCAGCCTGCAGAAGACAGACACTATAATATACCTCATTTTACCTCATGCCATTACAGTTGTTTATGTGTGAGTGTCAGGAGTAGCACAGTGATAAAGTAATAATGCAGTAGACAGTTATACTTTCTGTTTTCCCACGTGTTTAATTCTGTCATAACAGGAAATGCCACCTCAGCACCCATACTGTGATCTCAGGGTTACATGCTACATACAGTTCGTGTGTTCAGTCATGCTTGTCTTCAGAGATCATGTGCACTGAATATTATCATGCAGATGCTTTCTAGGAATTAACACAGATGTTTTCTAGTAGTCTTTTTTGAGATTAGCATACAGACACATGAGACACTTGGGCACTTGTGCCCAATCCTCCTTCTCTCTCATGAAATTAAGACAACAGACATGATGAATTCAATTTGTTTTCTTACTTTTAAGAAAGCACTAATAATGAATTGTAAGATTTGTACTTTTCATCAATTCATCATAAAGAAACCGCTCACAGGAATCACAGAGTACTTGTGGTTTTAATGTTGGTTTTGGTTGCATAATTGTTGGGTGGGGTCTACAACTGAAAATCCTAAAATTAGAGTTTCCATTTACCATGGTCTTCCTGTTCACTCTAGTCTGCAATGATGGGGTCTGTCATTGCAGACTATGTGATGGTGAATTGTGTCTAAGGTTATGCAGAAGCATTGCTGCCAGTGTGTAATAGAGATTGCTTCCATCAAAGCTGTTAGTTACAAGGCAGATTTACCATCTCAGACATCTTCAATGTCTTTGCTGTCATGCAATCATTCAGTCTTAAAACTTGGGTGTGTATGTGTGTGAGTTTAGAGATGAGATAAAAGCAGATCAGGGTCAGGATGAGATTAGGAAAGTGGTTTTGCGACAAAGAGCGCCTGTGTTTGACACAATGTTTAAAGTAGGACT
Source organism: Paramisgurnus dabryanus (assembly GCF_030506205.2). Taxonomy (NCBI): domain Eukaryota; kingdom Metazoa; phylum Chordata; class Actinopteri; order Cypriniformes; family Cobitidae; genus Paramisgurnus; species Paramisgurnus dabryanus. Next base: position 6,440,461 of record NC_133356.1, read on the forward strand.
GCACAATATATCATTTTAGAATCTCTGGGTCTGGCGATACCACTTTTAGCATAGCTTAGCATAATTCATTGAATCTGATAAGACCTTTAGCAATGCGCTCAAAAATAACATAAAAATATTTAAAACTTGACTCGTCGGTAGTTACATTGTGTATTAACGGACTCAACGGACGGAAAATTAGAAGTAGTCCCCAGCTATTGAAAGTTACCAAGGGGACTATTTTCTTGCGCTGCGTAATATCATTGCGGCTGCTGCACCCATGTTACGGCAGCAGAGTCCTTGATTATTATGCCAGAATGAGAGTATAGTTCCTATTTGCTTAGAAAATCGCAACTTTTAATTTTCCGTTTTAGTACACAATGTAACTACAGAAGAGTCAAGTTTTGAATATCGAAGCTCGTGGTTATTTTTAGCGTGATGCTAATGGTCTAATCCGATTCATTGGCTGTTTCTCTTACCAAGAACGCAAAGAACAGACATGCATTCTCGTGGAGACTGGTCTTGCCAGGCGACCTTGGAAGAACGAACTCAGAAGGTCGCGAGAACACAGAACGCACTTGTGAGAATTGAGATGTGCGCAATCTTCCTGCTGGTCACGTGACCTCCCCAGATTTCAACGCGCAAGTCTGCACTCGATGCATCCTCGATATCAAGAACTCATCCGTGTATTTTCACGTGTCCTCTGTACTTACGTTCTTGAGAATTGGAATTGAACTTCGATTGTTAATGATGACGTAGAGCGAGGACACAAGGACGCAAGATCGCTGAAGAACCCATATTGAGAAACAGCCCCTCTCTACTGGTTGCTATTTAATCGCGTCATCAAAGACCTAATTTTTCTGTAAAATTTATGAGGCCTTTTAACCGAAATTATTTTTTATTATTTTAATAATTATTTTAATAATAATCATTTTGGTAGCCGAAAATTCGGTTCATCCTTACAGTTCAAACTACTATTTTAAGTTTTGGCTTGTGAAAAGTTGACAACTTATAAAATCAAGTTGAAATTGTTTAACTTAATTGTTTTAAGTTAAAGTAACATAAAAATATATGTTGCTACGAGTTGCATGTATTTAATGTTTAAAGCACAAAAAAGTGTATATATACGTTGATTTGACCTAAAGCTGCATATTTTTTTACAGTTACACTGTAAAAAAAATCCGTAGAAATTGCAGCTGGGTTGCCGGTAATTTACCGTAGATTTAAATTTATGTTATTTACTGGCAACATTTTGTTCAAAGTTAAATGAACATTTAACATTTACAAGTCTTTGTCTTAACAGAGTAAAACAAAAAAAACAGCATCAAGCAAAACATTCTGGGAAACAAAATCTGAAGCAAAAAACAGAAAAAGGTTGATGATGATTTCTGGTTCTCAGAATTCTTTGCAGGAGGCTGTTATTGTATAGTTTTATTCTGTAAAGATAAAGACTTGTTAATATTTAAAATTTATTTAACTTTGAACAAACTCTTGCCAGTAAATAACATAAATTTAAATCTACGGTAAATTACCGGCAACCCAGCTGCAATTACATTGTAATTTCTAAGGATTTTTTTTACAGTGTAGTACTTAAAAATCAAATATTAATGCCTGATTTTGTGGAACTTTATTCTACATCTTTTATCCTAATTCCTATCAATACTTAAACGTAACAACTACTTTACCAAGTGTTAATACACAGTTATTAGGACTAAATTGAGGCAGAAGTAGTTAATAGTTAGTTAATAGTGAGAATTGGACCTTAAAAAGTGTGACCAGAATAATTTATGTACTTTATTCGAGTCGTTTCAAGCCTATCTTTGTATCATTTACTAAATAGGATTTAGAAAGTAATTAGTGTTAAGTATTTAAATACTTTTTGGAGAGAGTAATTTGTATAGTAATTACATGATTGAAGATGCATTTAGTAACTAGTAAGTAATTACTTTTTTGAGTAACTTAATCCACATTGGTCATGTAGTAAAGCAAACATACTGTATATCAGTCTACAATATATATATATATATATATAATCTCAATATTTCCCAAACTGCAATAGAGTGTTTTTGATATTCTTTCAATCATCAAATGAAGAGACATGCACACCTATGCGTGTATGTGTGTGTGTATACAATGTGTGTAATCTCGAGCTAAATTCAGCACCTTCAAGCCCTTAAGATCTCTTTAAAGCTTGTTGTTATTTATAGGGCACTCGCACACTCCTCTAAAGATCCTCGTGCCTTGATTCTTACAAACTGAAGTTGACAAGAAGCCACATTAATAACATTTTTAATTTTGTAATGCATTGTATTTTTGAAAAATCAAGGAAAGGATTTGATCCGTAGGGAAATATTTGGATCATTAAAAGATGGCCTTACTCCTACAACATGCCGGCATCCGGTGGTGAAACACACAGGCTTAAAAATATCCTCAGAGGCAAATGATTAAACTTTAATTGAATGAGAAACGAAGCTGTAAGATGCTATGAAACACCCAAGCGCTTGTTGCTGTGTTGTTTGGCGATCATACACGGCCTACAGTATTAATTAAATATTACTTGGTAGTAAATAAGTTTGTTCAGATGAGTTGGATTTATTAAAGCTGTTTTTGGAGGTCAAGAAACTAGATGTAACGATTACAAGTTTAATGGTTAAATTTGAATAAAAATGTCAAACGAATAGTAATACCACATCGTGAACATGCAATACTTTATCATATCATACAGTAATAATACAAGAATAAAGTTGTTATATTAAGTTTATTGCTATCAGTGAATGAATGAATGAGAAGTCTGTGCCTGAATATTAGACTGTGTCAGACGAAGATCTCTCTCCTCCGCTGTAGTTCAGTCATCCATCATTTTATCTCTTCACTGAACAATGCCTTCATTCTTCTGCTCCGCTCTCTCCTCGTCTTACATGACATCGTCTCTTCCACTTGAGTTCACACACAACTATTCCAGCAGTTTGTGTGTTTGTCTCTCAGCTGTGGAAATAAAAATCCCCTTCATTTTCTCCATAAAGAAAGAAATGATTTATAGTAATAGTGTGTGAATCACACACGACAGACCTAACATGAGCTCTGAGATTGTACATTTCTTCAGTCACATGTTAGTGTAATTTATTATTTTTTTTATAAATGATTTTCAATTATGTAGTGCCTATAATCGTGAATAGGGCTGTCACGGTTATGAAATTTGGCTGACGGTTAATTGTCTAAGAAATTGTCACGATTAATTGCCTGTTTTATTGCTTTGACATTTAATACTCATACATTTTTTCTTTGTTTAAGAAATAATTTTCACGCATTGTTGTGATTATTTAAATAAAATCTTTTGCAAGGTTTACCTGGCAGTAAATATGAATACACATAAAACAAATTTAAAAGTTATCTGATACGGTCTCGTTTATACAGGGGCTGCAGCTCCCCCTTGTGTTTTTTAAAGAGATGTGCAATCATTGCGGTGATCTGAAATCATTGCGATGAAGTCAAACAATCACGATGAGATGATTATTTAATCATTGTGACAGCCCTAATCCTGAATAAATATCCACCAATCAGAGAGGTACTGTAACTGTTATTATTGAAATAGAAAAGATGGTAACACTTTACAATAAGGTTCATTAGTTAAAATTAGTCAATGTATTAACTAACATGATCAAACCATGAGAAAAAAATTTGTTGCAGTACTTATTAATCTTTGTTAATGTTAGTTAATATAAATAAAGCAATTCATTGTTTGTTCATGTTAGTTCACAGTGCATTTATTAATGTAACAAGATTTTAATAAAGTATTAGTAATGGCTGAAATTAACCTGAACAAAGATTTATAAATGAATAAAAATGCAGTTCATTATTAATTAATGTTAACTAATGTAGTTAATTAATGTTAACTAATGAACCTTATTGTAAAGTGTTATATATACTTATTTCACGGCTCTCTGGAATGCTTGATTCTGATTGGTCAGTTGAGACATTTGCAGGTTCGTTCTTTTCAAATAATAACCGCTCCAAAATAATAACGCATAGCCGGACTACTTGCACGAGTAAAATCGCTCCGCGCCAATAAAGATCAATAAAGATTACTGTCTGTTTGGCGCCATCTTGTGACAAACACTGGACAACCACGACAAGACACAGACAGCTTACTGAGACTGAACTTGACAAAATAGAGCATGACAGCTACGAAGCCAACACACAAAAAAATACAGAATGGGCATTAAAACTTCTCAAAGAGTGGCTAAAAGAGAAAAAATGGAGACAAGTATGAAGCAGAGGATCTTAATAAATCATTTTATGCATCTGTGCAAAGTTTCGCGGAAGGATAAAAATGTTAATTTAAAACAAATATGCCAATAAAATGTTTCAAATTCATATTCATGTCCAGTTTTTTTTTTCTTATGTGGCAAGTAGCCGTGTAATAAGCGGGATAATGTAGAGGCAGCCGGTAGTTATTGGGAAATAAGCCCCTTCAGTGTGATACAAGACCCTCCGCTTCGCGTCGGGTCCTGATCACACTGTCGGGGCTTATTTCCCGATAACTACCGGCTGCCTCTACATTATCCCTTACATAATGTACCAACATTTTATATTGAAAAATTCATTTGCACTGCTAAACAAACTGAAGGACACGAGACTCCTTGAAGTTTTCATACAATTACAATCAATCTAACATTGGTTTGGTTCATGGCGTCAATTTTTTTTGGGAGAAAAAAATAAGTGGATTAAGACGTGATCAGTTTTCAGATCGAAGATAATCTCTGTCCTTCTCTTTAGAAATCACTCTTTTAGGATTTTAAAATGCATTAACTGATCTGAGATCAGTAGTCAGTGCACAGCCATCATGAAACTGGTGTATCCTGTTGCGAATACATTTGCGTTCAAATGAAAAATTGAAAAAGATGAAATATTCAACAGACTTTCTCTATCTCACAGTGTTGGTGAAGAAAAGCTTGATATTATAATGTTACTTGAACATTTGACACTTTCAATATGTTGAATGCGTTTTAATCGGTTTGCTGATAGATGCAGCGGTCACATGTTTCGTTATATGAAGATGCGTTCTGTACTGATTCAGCGGTAATGTGTAAATCTGATACTCCATCAAATGAACTCACACAGCAAAATCACCAGTGTTAAATGTACACTGCTGGGGTATAAATGGGTATCACTATGTCTGGTGGCACTCATATAAACACCACCAGTGTACATTTAACACCTAGTGATTTTGCCGCACAGCGTGAATCAGCAGTGAGCGAATTAATCTCACCAAAGCGGTCAAAGACGAGTTTGTCATATACTTTATCATAAAATGAAAATACAAACATTTTATTTTCATGGATAGGTCTCTTATTTTTTCCTAGATGTAAAATAAGTCGTTGGTGTCCCCAGAGTGTGCATGTGAGGTTTTAGCTCAAAATACCCCATAGATAATTAAGTTTATTTCACAGCTCGTGGGAAATCTTGATTCTGATTGGCCCGTCGTGACATTTGCAGGTTTGTTATGTACAACCCCAAATCAGAAAAGTTGGTACACTGTAGAAATTGTGAGTAACTTTTCCGTATTCCATCATCTAGCTTTCTGATCGGATATTGTTTCGTTTAACGTGATAATCTCAGGAGCGTGCGCGCCCCCCCACACATCAGGAGTTCTGATCGTAAATATTAAACATGTTTAATATACGATTCGCAATCAGGGCGGCTCCGATGTTCTTCCGATCAGGTTCGGACACTCTTAACCAGGGCTTTGAACCAGAATTTTTTCCCAATTGGTTCGTTACGAACAGAAACAACCACTCAAACCAGTTTTTGCATTTCTCCACACAGGTTTACTTCAGTGTCAACTTTATTAATAATGTCCCTGTAATGGC